>NC_051179.1:156377318-156513580 GCF_013339695.2 Rhipicephalus sanguineus
TAATTAGGGGTGTGCGAATATCAAATTTCCGAATACGAATCGAATACGAATATCCGCCCTTCGAATATCGAATCGAATATCGAATATCAAAGGAAAAAGCCCCCACGTAACAATATTTTATTTAACATGTAGCTATTTGAAAAAGAAAAACATTAACAGCCGGACTGGCAACACAACATACCACTGCTATCTCCAGAACACAATGTCCAGGCTAGCACAATGCACATCACACAACAAGCGAATATCACGGCACAATGAAAGTAATGACTACATGTTTTCATGAAAAATTTGAGTTGCTCCACATGATCAGGGGCGCTCCCTTGTAACAGAGACAACGCCCCCCCCCCCCCCCGCCCGCCACTGAAAAGGCACGCTCGCTTGGAACAGAAGTGACTGGTATAGGGAGGTACATGCGGCAAAGCTTTGCCAGACTGGGGTATCTGAAGGTGCCTACAGTCCGCCACCAGTCCCGTGGGTCACTTGTCTTTCTTCAGAAGTGGTTCCCGCATAATGAACGAGTGGTAGTGCGGCACGTTACGGCCCGCACAATATTGAAATGTACGGTTACATGATCGCCAACAGCGCTGCACGTCTGAGATACACCAGCAATAAATCATACATATTGGGCGCTCGTCGCAGGCAGATATCGTGCCTCCGTGTACTTACGATGTTTATCGCTCCTCTCGGCAACGTTTTTAGGCGATACGAACGCAGAAGAAATGTGGAAGACGAATTATTTTATGCATGATAATCGAATCGCATATGCGAATTTTTCGAATAAGCGAAGTTATCGAATATTCGAAACTTTTCGAATACCGATTTTCGAATCGAATACGAATATTCGAATGTAATATTCGACGAATATTCGAAAATTTCGAATATTCGCACACCCCTACTAATAATCAAATTACTATTTCATAAATTCTTGAATAAATGTAGCAAGAAGTGAAAAATACGGTACGCCAAGATAGTTTCTTTTAGGTAAACGCTTGCTCTTTAGATCTAGCATCAGTACCAGTGGTGCTAACGTTGTTAGATTCTTATTTGCATATAAGTTAATTCAAGGCATGCAAGTCAAACTACATCCACGAGATCATTCAAATCGCTGATATGTAAAATCCACGCGACGCAAAGGAACCCTATTCTTGCACGCATCACATTTCGTTACGGAGCAAGACGCAAGACGCAAGAGAATCTTCAGTATATATAACGTCCCTGTAGCATATCAGAATTTGCGCGATAGACGCGGCGCAGGACAGTGGCTAAGAGCAAGTGTCGTGGCATTGGCGAAACTAAAAAGAAACGAAATCGAGCAAACAAAAGGTACGTGGGCGGGGCGTAGACGTCCGCGCACTTGTCTTCCTCATCTTCTGCCCTCACTGGGGTACTCTGGCGGAAAAATAAAATTGCGCCACTGCCCTAAGGTTTAATCAGGTGGCTTAGTGGCACCGGTACCAGCTTGAGAAGCGGAGCTTGGCCAGCGGTTATTGTTTCGCACGGTTGTGTTGCGATAGAAGTATCTTGTATCTTAAGATACACGATACATTATCGAATGTATCGGAAATACAGATACAGATACTCGTCTTTCGAGAAGTATCGCGATACAGATACAAGATACCCATAGAGTATCTAAGATAGTATCTAAGATACATGTATCTTCGATACTGCCCAGCACTGCAAGTACACTAGAAAGGTACCCACTACGCCATAAATCACAATTTTTGTGAAGTTGGGAAGCGCCTACTAAGCCATTATTCGTCATTCGGCGGAGTAGCGAGGCATCAGCTACACGTCTGTGAGGCATTACGTGCACTTTGTTGAGGCGACGACTGATGACGGTGAAGAATTAGGGCTCAGCCATTTGTAATGGGTTGGAAGCTTTAAACGGCCCGTCAGTTGTGTAATTTGCATTGGGTGACGCCCGCTCGCTATTTCCCTCTCCCGTCATGCTGTATAACATACGTTGACGTGGGAGAGAGACGCGGGGGGCGAAGAACTTTACTGAGACCCCGAGGAAATGCATCATGCGCTTATGGGCTTCCTTTGCAACCAATACAAGTGCACTTGCGAAGAACCCACTACGCTATAAATCATTGTAATTTTACTGAGACCCCGAGGAAATGGATCATGCGCTTATGGGCTTCCTTGGCAACCAATACAAGTGCACTTGCGAGGGACCCACTATGCTATAAATCATTGTAATTTTACTGAGACTCCGAGGAAATGGATCATGCGCTTATGGGCTTCCTTTGCAACCAATACAAGTGCACTTGCGAAGAACCCACTACGCTATAAATCATTGTAATTTTACTGAGACCCCGAGGAAATGGATCATGCGCTTATGCGCTTCCTTGGCAACCAATACAAGTGCACTTGCGAAGAACCCACTACGCTATAAATCATTGTAATTTTACTGAGACCGCCGAGGAAATGGATCATGCGCTTATGGGCTTCCTTGGCAAACCAATACAAGTGCACTTGCGAGGGACCCACTACGCTATAAATCATTGTAATTTTACTGAGACCCCGAGGAAATGGACCATGCGCTTATGGGCTTCCTTTGCAACGAATACAAGTGCACTTGCGAAGAACCCACTACGCTATAAATCATTGTAATTTACTGAGACCCCGAGAAATGGGATCATGCGCTTATGGGCTTCCTTGGCAACCAATACAAGTGCACTTGCGATGAACCCACTACGCTATAAATCATTGTAATTTTACTGAGACCCCGAGAAATGAAATCATGCGCTTATGGGCTTCCTTGGCAACCAATCATGTGCACTTGCGAGGGACCCACTACGCTATAAATCATTGTACTTTACTGATACCCCGAGGAAATGGATCATTGCGCTTATGGGCTTCTTTGGCAACCAATACAAGTGCGCTTGCGAGGAACCCACTACGCGATAAGTCATCGTAATTTTTGAAAAGTAGGGCAGCAGGCACTGTGCCATTTTTCGTCATTCTACAGAGAGCCGTGGTACCTGCTAAACACATATAAGGCATTATGCGCACTTTGTTGATGCTGTGCCAGATGACGATGAAGAATTATGGCAGAGCCCTTTGTAATGGGTTGGAAGCATTCAACAACCTACACCTTGCGCAATTCGCATTGTTTCACGCCTGGTTACAGAATTCGGGTTGTGCGACGCTTGGGGCTTATTTTACTCTTTTACCACGCTATATTGCATATGTTAATGTGGTTCCTTCCCAACATGAAGCCTGTATAGGACCTTTTTGCAAAGCAGTTTCAAGCACCGGCATTGCTCACAGGTTGAATACTGGGCTCCCACGCAGAGGGTCCAGGTTCGAACCTCGTTCGATCCTGGAATTTTTTTTTCTTATTTCGTTTTTTTTTTTATTCGAGCGATACTGGTTACGGACACCGGCGGCGGCGGACAACTACGGCGCCAAAACCGGCCGCTGAAATGACCTCACAACAGCTTTCGCTGTAAAAGGAATAATTTAGAGGCAGCGTTTCTCTCTAACCGTCGCATGCTGTTATCACCATAGAGTCGTTAATTATATAATTTTTTTTAGGTAGCTGTGAACACCGCAAACTTCTAGATAGCCGTATCTCAACCTTTCTTCAATAATATTTCATTAGCGGTTATTTACTCTGAATGTCCCATATAAAACAGCAAGCTGAACCAGAAACTTGAGCTCGTTGCACGAGCAAATGAAGCGCCAATAATGCATTAACCCCGCTTTGCTATAAACTCACGGCCTTGTCTGAAAAACAAAATGTCCATAGTGATACCGATGCCTCCTACAATTTTACGAACGAGGATTCGTGGATTCTTGGCAGTACGCGGTTCAGCCATAGATCCCTAAGCGCTAAACATCGCTCGCGCTTCTTGCAGTGCGTGCTCTTGTTGTACATCGGCCGTCGCTGCGAAAAAGTGATGTATGCATGAACACCCCTTCAAGCCAGCACTGCTACCGAAATTGCAAAGAAACATGAAGATTTCATCGCCTAAAAACGAAATGAAATCACTGATTTACCCTGACTTAAGAAAAAAGAAATCGCGTGAACGTTTTCTGCAACTTTCACGACCGTCCCTTTTGTAGAAGACACAAAATGTGCGCCACCAACAGCTGCTCAAAAGGCTCAACCGCGGCGTCATCGTCATCACCAGTGATGACGGCGAGAGGTATATCCAGTGAATGGGGGAGTTTGTCTTCAATGATTGATTCCATCAAAGTGACGAAACATTACGTAAACACGCAAAGGCACTTGCCAAATCAATGGACTTACCGGATAGCAAGTCTCGTGTATTCGCTCAGTGACAACTGCCCAACCAACATTTTGCGCTGGAAGAGTAGAGAGAAAGGAAAGATAAAAAGCACGAATAAATTTCGCTGCGCCTAGTGTGAAAACGTTTAACGAGGACAATGGGTTTCGCACGATATTACACAACGAGCGCACGCATGTCGGATTAGCCGTTAAGATATGGCAAGTTGTCATTCTCCAAAAGGCGTCCCTCGTAATCATACCGTGGTTTTGGGGCGTAAAACCGCAGATGTTAGTACTATCGTTGCGCGAAAGCCCGTAAGATGAAGGAAAGTTTAATAGAGGGGGTAATATAACGGTGCAGCTGTCCTAACAAACTTCGGAATAACAGCTGCTTTCCGGAAGTTCAGTATGTACCAACAAGCCCGCGTTAACACTGTATATCTGTTCTACTATAGGGCTGCGGCTGACGACAGATGAATGGCCGCGCTGGTCACCCTCCGGTTCTCAGATGGACCTTTAGATGCCGTAACTGCCTCGATCGTGGACGAAGCGGTAATTACATGGGAAACGCAAGACAACTTAGGAGAACTTTTTGTTGGGCAAGTTGGTAAACATTCATATTTGATTTTTAGGCGCAAAGGAGGACATACACAAGATAGGACACAGGACGATAAATGCAGCTCCGCTGCCTCTGCAGCTTTCATTCTGGGTTGAACTCTGGTAAATATGTTTGCAGCCCTTGCTTCGGTGCGAGGGTATATATATATATATATATATATATATATTATATATATATATATATATATATAGTATATATATATATATATATATAATATATATATATATATATATATATTGAAAGGCGCACGAGGACCGGACCAGATGACGCCAGCAGAACCGTTTAATCCACAGTGTCTGCCTCGGCACACAACACCAAGAAGAAGAATAGCGATGATGATGGCTATGTACAAGTGAAAAAGATGAAGTACGGTAAATGTGCTTACACTAATTTCCCCCTCTCTTCGAAGCGGCCAGTCTGGCCGCAACTCAAAGATCGGTAGAACGAGCAATAAAAGGCTTCATGCGGGAGACATGAACAATTTCTGTGGTACGACGACGGTGGTCAGTGACGGCCTGAAGCGGGGTGACGAGATAGTTCACTGGAGAAGTTTGTCGTAGAACGGTGTAGGGGCCAATGTACCGGTGCAGAAATTTCTCGCAAAGCAAGGTGTGTGACCGGGCTAGTTGGTATTCCATATTGACGTGAACAGCGCGTGTAATACACAAGGACGTCCATAGCAAGACCTCATCTCCGGGATGGAAGGCCACGTCGCGTCGTTTACTATAGCAGCGATGTTTTCGTTCCTCCTGAGTAGCTTCCGTGTTTCGACGAGCAATTTCACGGCAATGCGCGACTCGAGCTGCAAACTCTTCTGGTAGGGACGCATTGCACGGAGCAGGGGCAAAAAAGAATGCTGTGTCGAAGACGGAGGAGGCAGATCGTCCGTACACGAGGAAGAAAGGACTGTAGCCAGTAGATCTTTGTGTCGCAGTATTGTAGGCGAATGTGACGAATGGCAAAATGTTGTCCCAGTTTTTGTGGTCAGGATGTAAGTACACAGATATCATGTCAGAGAGCGTTCGGTGGAAGCGCTCAGTAAGGCCGTTCGTCTGCGGGTGGTATGTAGACGTGGTTTTATGCTTCGTATTACTCGCCTGCAGGATTTCGTTGAGAACCTCGGAAATGAAGGCTTTGCCACGGTCACTCAAAAGAACGCGAGGAGCTCCGTGGCGCAATACGATGGACTGCAAGAAAAAGTCAGCGATTTCTGTAGCGGTACCAGGACGAAGAGGCGCAGTCTCGGCGTATCTTGTTAAGTGGTCGATTGCAGTGACGATCCAACGGTGACCGGACGGCGTCAACGGCAAGGGACCGTACAAGTCAATTCCGACAAATTCGAAAGGTGTGGTCGGACAGGGAAGAGGCTGAAGGAAACCGGCGGTAGGGGATGTGGACCGCTTACGGTGCTGACACGACGTGCACGAGCCCACGTATTTGGCTACCGTTGTGGATAAGCCAGGCCAGAAACAGCGGGTCTTGATGCGGTCGTAGGTCTTGTGGAATCCTAGGTGGCCGGCAGCAATGTCATCGTGAAATGCTTCCAAAACTTGAAGACGAAGGCAGCGGGGCAGGACTGGCACCCACTTGTTACCCGTGGAATGGTAAATATGGCGATGAAGCACCCCATCTTGCAGGCGAAATTGTCGCAGCTGGCGTCGCAAGCGGCTGTTGGGTGGCTTAGTGATGCCGCGAAGGTGATCAATGAAAGTTCGACAGTAGGAGTCTGCCCGCTGAAGCGAACGGAAATCGGGGCGCGAAGAAAGTTTCATCTGATCCAGCGAGGTGATCGAGAGGTGGTGTGAGGCAGGCGGGACGTCAGAGCCACTCGACGGAGACGCGGAGGACGTATTGTCAAGAGGAAGCGAAAGGGGGCATCGGGACAGCGCGTCGGCATCATGATGACATTTGCCAGACTTGTACGCGATAGTAAAATTGTACTCATGCAAGCATAATATCCAGCGCCCTAGACGTCCTGACATATTCTCCATTGATGACAGCCAACACAGTGCGTGATGGTCGGTGACGATGGTGAAGTGCTGGCCGTAGAGGTACGGGCGAAATTTCTGTATCGACCAGACGATAGCCAGGCACTCCTGCTCCGCGATCATGTAGTTCCTCTCTGCTGTTGACAGGGTCCGGCTAGCGTATGCCACAACCTGCTCTTTAGAGGCGGCATCACGCTGCAGAAGCACTGCACCGATACGCTTGCATCAGTGTGGAGAACAGTAGGCGCTCTCTCGTCAAAGTGGCGAAGCACTGGTCCGGAAGTCAGGCGTCCTTTGAGGGTTTCAAATGCATACTCGCAGTCGTTCGACCATGCGAATGAAGCACCAGCGACTAAGAGCTTATTTAGGGGAGCCGCTATGGTAGCAAAGTTGCGTATAAAGCGACGAAAGTAGGACGCCAGGCCAAGAAAGCTGCGCAACGTCTTTTGGTTGGAGGGTCGAGGGAACTGCAGTACAGCTGCGATCTTGTCAGGGTCTGGCTGGATGCCGTCTTTGGAAACGACGTGACCGAGGACTTTGATACTTTTACTGGCGAATGTGCACTTTTTTGTATTTATCTGAAGGCTAGCACTGGAAAGGCACTGAAGTACCTCGTCTAATCGTTGAAGATGTTGGGCAAAGGTAGATGAAAAAACAACGATATTATCCAAGTAACATAGGCAGGTCTTCCATTTTAGGCCACGAAGAACAGTATCAATCATGCGCTCAAATGTGGCTGGAGCGTTGCACAGGCCAAAGGGCATTACATTAAATTCATAAAGCCCGTCCGGCGTAGCAAAGGTTGTTTTTTCTTTGTCTGCCTCATGCATAGGGATTTGCCAATAGCCTGATCGCAGGTCAAGGCTGGAAAAATATTTAGCCCCTTGGAGATTGTCCAAAGCGTCATCAATTCGAGGCATGGGTTATACGTCCTTGCGTGTGATCTTATTTAGCGCTCAGTAATCAACACAGAAACGAACGGAGCCATCTTTTTTCTTCACTAAAACGACCGGAGAAGCCCAGGAACTGGAAGATGGCCGTATTATATTTCGTGATAGCATGTCGTCAACTTGTTCCTCAATGACTTTTCTTCCCGACTGCGAAACACGATATGGCCGACGGCGTATAACACCAGAACCGTCTGTTTCAATGCGGTGTACAGCAACGGAGGTCTGGCTCAGTGTTGTGGCACAGCTATCGAAGCAGGCTTTGTGCTTAGCTAAAAGCGCCAATAGCGCTTCGGACTGCGCAGATGTTAGGTCAGGGCCGATGACTGCTCGGAAAGAGGAAGCACTCGAACCTGAAGCTGGTACTGGCGATGAGGACGGGCAAAGTGCTGCGATGGAGGTCAGTGGAGAGGCATCTATCGTCGCCACAGTCATCCCCTTGGGCAACAGCATGGACTCTGCAGTTGTGTTGCAAACCGGTAGGAGAGCGCGGCCACAGGCCAACCGGAGAAGACAAGAGGCGACGAGAATCCCACGCGATGTGCAGCGAGAAGAAGGGGCAACTAGTGCGTCACCGTCGGCGATTTGGCTAGATGTGACAGCTACCACGTGTTCGTGACCAGGGCTAAGGACGCAGTCTTCAGCGACAGCCAAGTTGAAGATCGAGGGTGACGGGGCCGAAATAGATGCATCCGATGTGTCCGTGATGTGAACGACGTTCTCCTTACATGATATAACGGCGGAGGCAGAATGTAGGAAGTCCCAACCGAGGATAAGTTCATGGACGCACGTGTGTAACACAATCATTTCGATGTGGTGACGTATGCCGTCGATGAAAACACGAGCCGTACACTGTCCGTCGGGTTGAATCACTACGTTATTTGCGCAGCGCAACACAGGGCCTACATAAGGTGTCCTGACTTTACGGAGCCGCGAGCACAAGTCACTACGCAAAACAGAAGTGGCGGCACCGGTATCGACAAGAGCTTGCACAGGCACACCTTCAAGAGTCACTGACAACATATTGGCCGGACGAACAGGAGGTATTTGAGATGATCGACAGGACGCAGTTTTCCCTCCAAAAACTGCAATCCTTAGTTTTCCGAATTTTGGTCAACGAGGCGGGAGATAGGGCGAAGCGTCGAGGCAGAGCGGCGGTAGGGCGAAGGAGAGCGTCGTCTAGAAGAACGGGAGTCCTGACGCTGACGCGGGGACGCTGGAGGAGACGGAGACCGGTGCTGCGTGAAAGGCTAGAAGTCTGGGTTATAAGGATCACGTCTTCGGATTCGGTCTCGCTCGAACTCAGCATAGCCGCGGCGTTCATCCTGCTGGCGGCGACGGCAGTAGCGAGATATGTGGCCACGTATACCGCAGTAAAAACAGACGGGTCGGGATGAACGCCATTCGGGGTACGAAGGTGCAGCAGGTGCTCGGCCGCCCACAGAAGCCAACTGGCTACAGGCAAGGTCAGTAGGTCCAGATGTGACGGCAGCAGGCGGCATTGCAGCAATGTCGGCGTATGTGGACATCAGACGCGCTGTTTGAGCAGTCGATGGTGCCGGTGTCGTCATGGCTGCCATAGCAGCGTATGTGGGTATCGGGCGTGCTGGTGGAGCGAAGGGTACTGTCGGCGACGACGTGGCTGCCAACTCCTGCTTCACAAGGTTGCGTGGGTCGAAAGATGGGCATGGAGAGGAGGCAGCAGTCGATCGTCTCTGTTCCTGCTCTTGAAGTTCTTCGCGGATGATGTTGCGGATGAGGGCTCGTAAATCAGAGTGAGACGTGAGGCGAGGATCGCTGTCTTGCTGAAGACGAAGGGACTGCAGCTCGTCCAGGCGCTGGCATGTCGAAGTACTGTCTTCAACGGTAGTGGGATTGTGAACAGCCAAAGCGTTGAATGCAATCGTGCCTATGCCTTTGAGGATGTGGCGAACGCGTTCGGCTTCCGTCATTTTGCTGTTCGCGTGACGGCAGAGGGCCAAGACATCCTCGATGTACGAAATGTATGGCTCGTGTGCGAGTTGAACACGTGCAGCGAGCTTCTGTTTCGCGGTCTCGGAATGGCCCGATGATGATGCGAAGATTTGTCCCAGTTTGATGGCAAAAGTGGACCAATCGACGAAGTCAGTTTCGTGATTGAAGTACCACGTTTTCGCAACACCGGTGAGATAGAAGGGGACATAAGTCAATTTCTCGGCTTCAGTCCACCGATTGACGGAACTCACGTGGTTGTAGATGTCGAGCCAGTCGTCGACGTCGTCACCACGAAGACCCGCGAACACGGGTGGTTCGCGTTGAGCGCTTGTGACAGTGGATGATGGGGGAGTAGCCGGTGGCATCGGTGTGGTAGCATTAGGGCTAACAGTTAGGTCCGACGGCTGCATATCTGGGGGGTAGCCGGGCGCAAGCGGCGACCGGATCGTAGCTCCAGGTAGGACACGAACGTAGGAGGACGTCGGGATCTTGACGAACCTCCACCACTGTGAAAGGCGCAGGACGACCGGACCAGATGACGCCAGCAGAACCGTTTAATCCGCAGTGTCTGCCTCGGCACACAATATATATATATATATATATATATACATATATTGTAAGCATATTTAACGTACTTCATCTTTCTCACTTGTACATAGCCATCATCATCGCTATTCTTCTTCGTATTGTGTGCCAATATATATATATATATATATATATAATATATATATATATATATATATATATATATATATATATATATATATATATATATATATATATTAATCGTAAATAGCGCGGCTGTTTAATCTCTGGGGAGCGTCGTCCGTAGCTTTCCAGCAGGTATCTGCCGTAAAAATAGGGCGAGCTCCACTACTCACTGGTCTACTAAAAACTAGGAATTCCACAGGCAAAAGCCTATGTGCTACGGAGAGATTAAGAAAAAAAAAGAAAAGGAGAACGAAAGAGAGAAAGGAAAAATAGAGAGCGAAAGGAAGTCAGAAAGAAATAATTTTTGGCGTTTTACGTCCCAAAACCACGCTTCGATTACGAGGGACGCTGTAGTGGAGGGCTCCGGAAATTTCGACTTCTCGTGGTTCGTTAACGAGCAGCTAAATTATAAGCACACGGGCCTCCAGAATTTCAGCTCCGTCAAAATGCGGCCACCACGGCAGCGATTTGGCCCCGCGGCCTTTCGCCAGCCCAACTCCCGGCCCACTCACTCATTAACGATGTACACTATAAACCTCGCGCCTTAGCTTGCGGGTTTCTCATAAACGTATAAAGGATGCCGGTTTCAGAAATGCTTGTATTAGAAGGAGTCATATCAATGCATACAAAAAAAAAACAAATAGCAGCGAACACAGGGTCATTTTATATTTGACAAAAGTGCGTGTGACTTTTGACATCCAGCTGCCGATGCACTAGCTGAAGCACCAAAAAAGTTCAAGATGCCTATCAATTTAATTAAGCAGAGCTGTTCCGTGCGTCCCCGTTGATAGGTTGTGTACGCTTAACTTTTTCGAGAATAAAACGCATGCACATACCTGTGGCTAATGTGGTCATGCAGAAGAGAAGTAACGGCACAGCAGCGGCGCGCATTTTTGATACTAACGATGGTGAATATATTGGCCAAGCAAGGACTCTGACGACGGGCTTGGAAAAGAACGGTTACCCGTGCGGTGTTATTTATTCGTTGCCCCATACACTGTGCTCTTTAACCCTCGTAAAGCAGAGAGAACTTAACACGTGTTCTGAAGAGAGAGCGCGTCATCTGAAGAAAAATAGAAAGCTCAATAAAAGTTTAAACTAAAAGTTCGAAGCTGTCTAGTTGAGTCACAGGAAGCGGGATGTGCGCAAAAATTGTTTCACAATATGGACGCAATATGTACACGTGCTCATCCTTCCTATGTGGGCGCCGACTATACTTTATTATTTTTTTTTTCTTTTTGCAGGTGAAAACATAGTAACTCGAAGAGGCAGTACGCCAGCAAGGGGCTGCAATAAATATGCAAAGTATTTCGCCGGACAGCGGGCCGTAAATGCCGAGATATTTTGTTTATTTCAATTATGCGTTTCATGCGCCGTGGTGCCGGTAAAATAAAAAAAATAGATGACCTTATTTTTAGGAGGACGATAAACCAGTGGGTTTCCGGTAGGCACTGTAAATCAAACCCGGTACCTGTCGCTTTGGAAGCGGACGCTCAACTATGTAGTCACGGCTCGATCGGCACTGGCAATCGAACCCGCTATCTGCCGCATTGGAAGCGTACGCTCAGCCATGTAGCCACCGCTGCGGTGGCCACATGGTTGAGCGTCCGCGGTAGGTATCGGGTTCCAATGCGTCAGGTATCGGGTTCGATTCCCAGTTCTGACCGGAAGCTCACCGGTTTTTCATAAAAAGGGTATACGAGTACACCGGCCTGGCGCTCGGTTGTTCATTGGTACTCGTCTCGGAAGGTGGCCACATAAGGTTCTGCAAAGGCCCCTGGGCGCAGCCTAACCCACCACAGCCTCGGTGAAATAGTTGAGCATCCGCCACAGCTGTGGGAGGCAAAGAATTCCTGCCACCGGGTACCTACCGGTAAAATAGGTACAAGCGCACTTCCGGCCTGGTGATCGGCAAAACGAACTTCATAGTCGCTTGGGAGGGCACCCATCCTTGGGAAATTGGCGGCATGGGACCGCCAGACCTAAAAATAAGGTTATCCTCTTTTTTTTCTGTAGGCTGTTGTTTAGTCCTGTCACATTAGAACATGCAGTTAAAGTGCAGTTACCAGTCAGATCATCATCCGAGGCACGTAGATTCTGCGGGTGTGGTTCCAAAATATAATTTGAATAAAAAAAAGCTCAATAGAATATACTGCTCTTATTAGCCAGTGAATGCGTACTATGTTGCGAGGTACGCTTTTACCGAGATAAACGTACTAATAAAGATAATGACACAAAGAAAGATGAAGAAACAGTGACAGCAGAAAAAGAAGAGGAAAGAAGAGTCATTAGGTCGTGCTTAGGCTTCTTATTTTGGCTTGTTGCAGAAAGGGACTATTTCTGAGCTCAGAATTTCTCTTTGCGAAATAAAAATAGGTAAGCGAAAAATGATAGAAGCAGGCTTATGAATATAGAACTTAGATATATACCTAGTTTTCAGGCAGCTTCGTATTGTTTATTGACGCAGCAGATTTTGAAAAAAAAATACCTTATTAGGCATTCCTTTAAATCATCCGTACCATTTTCATGAGCAAAGTCACTGACTACGCCGCTGGTGAAGCACAATGAATACTCGCGAGGACGTCAACATCTCCCCGTGTGTTCGTTATGCTGTGAGAGCAGTATGTAGCGCCAATCATAGCGTGTTGTTTCCACTCTTATCATTGAGTAAAGCTTTGTTACCGAAAGAGATATTAATTAGGCAGGCTATAAGTAATGGCTGAGGAAGTGACACTAACTGCCATCAAATCATTAAAAAAGGTATCGCTGTGAATTTTCATTGTTTAGAAAACAATTGCTTTAGAAAACATCTGGCGTCTTTCGTTAAGCAGCTGGCGTCTTTTCGTTTTGCTTTAGAAACATCTGGCGTTCTTTCGTTTTGCTTTTAGAAAACGTCTGGCGTCTTTCGTTGGTTTATTTCATCAATCAACGGCGCTTTGAACAAAATGTTTATTGTTTATTCACGCACAGGAGAAATCTCACCAGGCACTACCTTGGAGGTAAACAATGGCTGCTAATCGGGAATGAGACACAGAAGAAGTCGGCTTTTAGTTGACGCGCACGCTGTGAATTTTTTATTGTTCAACAACGCACAGGAAAAATCTCCCACCGGCACCACCTTGGAGGTCAAGATCTGGTACTAGCGTTACGACCGGTTACGCACTACTACGACTACGAGGGACGAACGGGTGCCGCCTTAAGGAGCTTCGCCCCTAAAAAAGATATCTGCTTTGATCTATGCTATCTTGCGGGCCAAAATAGAATTCATGATATGTTACTTTTGTTCATCAGAGCAAACTAGTTGCGCTACCTAATGTATAAACTGTTGCTTGGCATTATTATGATCAACGTGTATCTTGACATACGAACATGTAATATTCTCGGTGTTTATTTTCTATCGTAAGGCAACCGAATAAGCTTAGCGGACCACTAAAGCATGTTTATTAGACTAACGCGTACCGCGAGGGCTGGCAATTCATGCTAACTAATTTGAGACTATAAAGCCTTATGCGTGTTTAGTGAAATTGAAGTTAGGGGAAGGGACGAGTTGAAGCCACAAGTAATGTGTAAAGTTAGCGCCCCCTCTGTACTCTGTTTCCTTCTTTTTTTTACATTAAACATAGTGGCCATAGCTTTCGTTCTTCGAAATCATCCATTGATAATACGTGTGAGTGAATCCAGTCAAATGTTTTATTGAAGCTTATGGTAAACGTTTACTGTTTTATCTTCTAAAGAATATTTGAACAATCGTCATATCTTCACATATACATACGCAGACATTACAAAAACACTTAAGGCATTTATTCATCGAAAAGAGGCGTAGTGATAAAGTGTTCTCATTGAATATATCGGTGTTATCATGTTATCATGCTTAAATTAACTAAGAATCGGTGTATCAATTTTTTGTGTGAATGTGATGGATCCATGGGAATTTTAACCTCAAACTGGAAAGAGCGCTTGTTCGGGCAACAAAGGCACTGGAAATACGTACGAAGTGAGCCATTAGATCTGTATTACTTATCGTATTCCATTGCATCTAGTTCTTTTCTCTGCTGCAATAATAACGCTCCGAAAGTTTACAACGTCATTAACATCAGTGCCGACTCATGGAGCTGCTGCAACGTTCTTGTAATTTTCGACTTGAATTGTCGAGAGCTTTAGAATACCCGGTAAATTTAGCAATTCCAAACTTATATACCGCAAAACCTTTAAAAAAAGAGAAAAGCGGTTGCGTGAAAACCCCAGTTCGCAAGGACGGCAAGGCTGTTTTTCCTCGTTGCACACACGCTGCCATACGACATGACTCATGTGCGCAGCATGTGTGCTTCACGTGAAGCTGCAAACCGCAGCTGGGTCGTATGGTAACGTGCGCACATTGGAAAGCAGCAACAGCAGGGCGGCTTCATTTGCGAGCCTTTCGTCGCACATCCTTTCGTTTTTTTAGACGAAGTTTTGCAGAGGCTCTAAAGAAATATTTAGACTGTAGACTATTTTACGGATGGGTTTTGGTGCCGCCACATTTGGCTGTTGAACTTGTCGTTTCTTATCTTGAACAACTAAACGAATAGCGCTACAGTGGGCGTATGCACATGACAACGGTTGGGTTGGTGCATTAAGCGTTTGCTGGCCTTATCAGTTGACTTCACAAGAGAGAAAGTAAGAAAACATTTGTTTAACTGCCCAAGATGGCGCCACCCACACGTCTTACGTAAAATAGTCTATATGAAGCGAAGCTTTCGCGTAGGCATTTTTTAAATTTTTTGCAGTTCGCCTTTTATTCATACGTGAGGTGAAGGGAATGGGGATGAGGCACCAGTCGACCTGTAGGCGGTGGCTACGCATTCTCGCTTGGTAATCATTATTGCCTTTCAACAACCGTTTTTCTGTGACTTACTAATAACCTAGATAGTGATTTACTCACAAAGCTGATCTGATCTTATTTTAAACGTCCTAAATTACCATGGTAATGTCGGTAAGACTGCTATGGTACGATGGTGGCCATTGGCGGGCTGACCGGCGACGTAAATTAACATAGCCATGTCATATGCCGGCGCTAAGGTTGTGAAGTGCCGACAAAGGAGATCAGAGACGGTAATGTAGCCGTCGCCCAGGACAGAGTTTCTATTCAGCAGTGCGCAGACGAAACTTACCAATAAAAGTTCACCAGATCCCACGCGTTGTGGGAATCGATTTCATGCAAAGGTGGCAGCAAGTACCAGCCTATGCGGCATCGTAGTAGTAGCAGTAGTAGTAGTCGTAGTCCGTAACAAGTCTTACGCTTTGACCTCCAAGGTAGATTCTTCCTGTGCGTTGTTGAACAATTTCGCAGCGTGCGCGTTAACTAAAAGCCGAATTCTTCTGTCTCTCATTCCCCATTAGCCATTGGCATGTTCCAGTTTGGTACTAAGAGCCGACTGTCTCTCATTCCCATTAGCAGCCATTGTTTACCTCCAAGGAAGTGCCTGGTGAGATTTCTCCTGTGCGTGAAAACAATAAAAATTTGTTCAAACGCCGTTGAGACCAACGAAAGACGCCAGATGTTTTGTAAAAGCAAAACGAAAGGCCAGATGTTTCTATGCTTAACGGACGCCAGATTTTTCTAAAGCCTAAACAATGAAAATTCACAGCGTACATGTAAAGTGAGCTGCAAGTCGTCATAACTCATCGAACCTTTAGTATAAACGCGCCCGATCTGACGTCGGTGATGATGTACTGGGCAGAATTCACCACTTTTGCTTTGAGCCAAGCGTTACGAGGTGGACAGATATCTCTGTGTAAATTGGGTAGTTTTGCGGGTGATGAGGGCTTGCCAATCACCTGGTCTACACTAGCGTGTAAAGGGTACCTCATCGTCTAACGTAACCTTGTCACTCACAGTACAGCGCAGGCGTCACTGGTTTTGCAACGAAGTGCAAGCTGCGGTACGTTGATCTGCACATTATAAGTAGCGGTTCTCGGCATATGCGAGCAACGTTTGACTACACCTTGCTGTGTGACAGAGTACATATGTAATGCTGATCACACAGTTATAAAAGCGGATAGGCCGATAGCCAACACTGGAACACCAATTGGAGTTGCCCCGACAGTACGCTTCTGTGGGGTCTTTTTAGGGGTGAAGCTCCTAAAGCCGTGGGTCTGTCCTTCCTCTGTGACCGGTTTGTAACCACTCGTCAACGTCATCTTCTTCTACTGCATACCAGAACGCGCGCTTCTCACGAGCTAGTATGCAGTTCTGGTATGCAGTAGCAGAAGAAGACGACGTTGACGAGTGACTCTCGTGCGTGTTCGCCTGTGTGGCATTCTTCTTTACTGCGCACGTTCTGGTATGCAGTAGAAGAAGACGACGTTGACGAGTGACACTCTCGTGCGTGTTCGCCTGTGTGGTGTTCTTTCTTCTTTACTACGTCGTGGGTCTGTCCTTCCTCTGTGACCGGTTCGTAACCACCTAGTTGTATGACTCACACAACAGGTGGCGCTAGTGTGAGTGACGTCATGATGACGTCACTCGCACGTGACTGACGCAATAAAAGACAATCGCCCTTGACGCGCTTCCTCTTGCGCAGCGAGTCACCGGATGGAGCAGGTGGCTGTAGACAGTAGACGAACGAAATAAAAGAACAAAATAAAAGTTGATTTGTATATACGCACACAGTCTCCCGTCTTTCTTAATGATGTAATGGGCGAACTTTCACGGTAGGGTTACGGTTTTAGCGATGATCTCCCCCTCTCGAGCTTCGCCCACTTATCATCATTCATTTCGTGGATATGACGTGATTTTTTTTTCAAAGCAGTCTCAAGCACTGGCATGTCTCTTGGTAGAAGACTTGACAGCCACGCAAATGCTTCGGTTCCATTATGACTCGAATTGTGAAGATTCTTTGATTCCATGGGTATTTTTCTTTCCCCAAGAACACCGCCGACGTCCACACAGGATTTCCTGCGATACGGTCTCTTTAATCGTATTGCGTTAACGTTCCCAATGTACGTTCTCGATGTCTCTGGTATATACTGTAAATCACCCGTGGCGCACGCCCGCATACCAGTAGCCAAGGTATGCGGGTGTGCGCCACACGTTACTGGTGGAAGGGATTTCATGACGCACGCGGCAGGATATTCACGCTATCCTTGTCATGAACTGTGATTCGTTTTCGAAGCGCGCTGGTGCTCGGCTGTGCAAGTTTTGGTCTATACCTAGTTAAGCAGATGAACACGAGAGCGCCCAGACGTAGGCGGATAGATAGATAGATAGATAGATAGATAGATAGATAGATAGATAGATAGATAGATAGATAGATAGATAGATAGATAGATAGATAGATAGATAGATAGATAGATAGATAGATAGATAGATAGATAGATAGATAGATAGATAGATAGATACGGTCAAAGTGACCTTTGATCGCTAAGAAATGCTTTGCGTTTAATAATACTTGTCGGTGTTCTGCGGCCCAAAACCACGATATGATAATGAGCGACACGCTTTGTGCAGGACTCTGGAAATATCGACCATTGTGCTTTTTCTAACGTGCACCTCAATCTAAGCACACGGAGCTCTAGCATTTTGCGTCCGTTGAAGTACAGCAGTCGTGGCCCGGATTCGACCCCGTAGCCTTCGAGTCAGCAGTGAAGCACCGTAACCCCTGGGCCGCCGCAGTGGGTCGAAACTTGCCAACACTAAATGCGCTGGCGTTATGCGTAATACAAGAAACGTGCGCCATGGACTGTCGCTGCTACGTCATGGAGCGCTACAGTAACTTCGAACTTTCTTTTTTAGAAGTCGAAAATCTCTTGATGTAACAGGGTATCTGGATCTACCGTGGACCTGGCGTGGGATCTTCCGAAAAAATTCGGAGGATCCCACGCCTTGTGGGAATCGGTATCCTGCGAAGCAGTCAGCGAGTAATTCTATGCTGCATTTTTTGGCTCTTGAGCCAAACGTTACGAGATGGATCGACGTGTTTTCGTAATTTGTAGTAGCTGTCTGCACATCGCGGGGTTGCAACGCACGCCGACAGTACTGGCTTTTATAGGGTAACTTATGGTGTGAGCACATACCTGCTCGTATTATCGAAACGAAGTGGTGCGATGATGTGAATATCATAGGCAGATGTCGTTATCGTATTCATGGGTCGAGCGACGCTGGAAGTTTTGTTGGCGAATCATAGTAATACAAATGTAATGTTTATTAGACTGCAATAAAAGCGGAACCAAAACGGGAACCACAGATGTTAACCTGAGATGACGCCTGTATCATAGGAGTACAAATGTAGCGTTTATTGCTTTGTCATAAAATTAGATAGCCAGCGCCACAACCACATTTAACGTTATACCGACATTACGCCTACATAGAGTGTTTTTCTAAAGTACTTTCTAGACCTGGCGTGGCTCTGTAGTAGAATACCTGACGGCCACGCAGAATGCTTCGGTTCGATTCCTGCTGGGATCGTAATTTTTAATTTTTGCATTCGTCGAGTCAACGCTGCCGATGTCGGTTTTTCTTAACGCTCTCGAATTTAATTACCAATGTTTGTTCTCTCCGTTCCTGGGTAGATATAAAGGGTTGGTCACCTGTGGCGCATACCCGGACACCACGGCCCGTGGTAAACGGGTATGTGACAAACGTGTCTGGAGGAAAGGATTTGACGACGTACGCGACAAGATTTTCACGTTATTCATGTCATGACCCGATAGTGATATTCGCCAAATCCTCTTACCCTCCCATGCCAATTTTCGTCAACACCAAGTTAAGGAGGGAATCACGAGGGCACCCAGACTTAGCCGGCTAGATAGATAGATAGATAGATAGATAGATAGATAGATAGATAGATAGATAGATAGATAGATAGATAGATAGATAGATAGATAGATAGATAGATAGATAGATAGATAGATAGATAGATAGATAGATAGATAGATAGATAGATAGATAGATAGATAGATAGATAGATAGATAGATAGATAGATAGATAGATAGAAACGCTCAAAGTGCCAAAGGTTAGCTAAGAAATGCTTCGCATTTAAAAGATTCTATAATTCACCGTATGAATGACATCGCTATATATGGCAGCATAGTTCCCATCATCTGTGTCCTATCGCAAATGCCGTCCTTTATTTCATGGGCGTAATACCGATGACCAGAGGTGCAGAACGGGTGGTTCTTCCTGGCAGCAGGTTTATTCTTGAGAATATTCGCTAGTGTTTTCTTGGTTGGCATCTTTTCAAGCCTTGCTACAAAATACTTCAACTCTATCATTCTTTTCATTTTCTTCTTGTCCTCCTCAGTAATGATTACTCATATCGAATGCGGAGGATTGGCCAAGAAATGAAAGGTATAATAAGGCCAATGTTTTGTATACCTCATCAGATGAAAAATCAGTCATGATCACCAACACGGTGCAAAATACCACAAACTAAAAATACCCTGGTTCGAGGCGCGCGAACGGCGCGTTCACATCGTCTTTGCTTTTTGGAAGAGCTCGGTCACTAATCTTTTCATTTCCTTTCTCTTCTGTTTCATAGCTCAAGCGCTCGTACGGAGTTTTGTCTGTGCGTGCCTCGCCGTGTCGTCTAAGGCGTCGCGACGCAGTTTAAAGGGTCGTTAGTTGAAATCCCTGGTCCCGCTCTTCCAAAAACGTATTGTACAAGATACTTTTTATTTGTGGCTAACATGACGGAAACGGCGACTGCTGAAATAAGCTGATACTGTCCGGCATCATTGATATCGCGACAACAGATTTTTAGTGTCACGATCCCTGAGTGATAGTTTCGAGCCCCGAGCAAAAGATGTTTCGCATCTAAAACAGCAGTTCTGTTGTTTTCGCGGTAAGCATATGCAAGGTGACGGCGTCCTTTTGCGTTAGTGGTTCAAGAAACTACTCGGCACCCACATTGTTCAGATCAGCCAGTTAGTCTTCATGATCACTCGGAATGACACCATCAAATTGCAGATTCAAATGTCCAGTATGTCATTCGAGCCGTGATTGTGACTGGGACCGTAGCCGTGATTGTGGTCACCCGAGCCGCAGCAGAGCTTCTTTCCATCTCAGTAACACAATACTTGAGCTCTTTTGTTTCTTTTTCTTGGGTACCTAGTCGCTCTTTGAACTTGTCGAACTCGTGAGGAAGTTTTTCAATTGCCCTTTAAATCCCACCCACCTTTTCAGGCACGTCAAGGTGGGAATCAACTTTTCTAACATATCTAGCAGAACTGTCGAAGTATTAATTCCTCCATGCTTGGCCGTCCCGGTGGCAGCATCTTTCCCTGTACTGTGTCTACAAGACATACACTTCCAAGTTTTCTTAAACGATTCAGGGTTACCCCGGAGGATTTCATTAGTCACATCTGAGCAAGCGCCAGTGTGGAAAAAGGAAAGCTACACACACGCCACATCAAATTTGTAAACGCTCTTCAGAAGGCACTGCTCTACAAGCGCAGAAACGGGACATACCGAAAGATACACCAAAGCGCACAAATATATCAACAATTTCCGGAGCAGTGGCAGTTTTAGACTGGATATTAAAGAAAGTGAGCAGCCTGGAAAAACTCAGAAGGACAGCTACAGACGAGGTGTGTCACACGAGCTGCCGCTGCTGCCAAATGCAAACGAGAGACGACCACAGTTCATGAAGCCGACATAGCGTCAATGTGTCGCCGCTGTTACTGGGGTGCTGCGAATGGTAGAGAAGATTCCGTGTTGCGGAATCCGTGTTGCCGAAAACAGTAGACCCAGAATGGCAGGAACGGAGACGGCAACAGTCCGTGGGCGAAGCAGGTGCAAGCACCAAGACAGCAGCACGCGAACTGGAAAAACGTCGAAGGAGGGCTTCAGGCGATGTGCGTCACACCAGCTTCCCCTACTGCCAAATGCCTAAACTAAAACAAGTCTTAACTAAAATATCTAAGCTAAAACGAAGTGTTAATGCAGCAAACACGAAGCTATCAAGCTGGTTAGCCAAAAGTAGTTAGCGAAAGCTACATTTCTAGTTATTAGGCCTCTTTTTCTTGTGTTTCTCTGCATCATTCAGTCCTCATACCTCTCATCGCAGTCTCCATTTGTCGTGGAAAATGAAGTTTTGAGTAATACGAATGCAATGCTGCATAATGAACCATAAAAAGAAAAAAAATTAGGGTGACTATGCACTGGTGGTGCCAAGCCTGAAAGAACAGTAGAGCTGGACGCCCTTGCTAAGCATAACAGCCACGCCTAGCCTCGATACAGCCACGTGAATAGAGAGGGGCAATTAAGCCTACAAAAGCCGCGTTGATGCTCTTTCACTATTTCTCAGTTATTTCTTTCTCGTTCTCTAAGTTTCGTTCTCTCTCTCAGTTTCTCTTCCTGTTTCTCTCTTCGTTTTTTTCCCTTTCTTTCTCTTTCTCTCTATCTTTCGTTCGTTCTCTTGCCCATCGCAACGCAATCATATGGCTTCCATAAATGCTTTTTTCTGCTGGCGTGCCTGGATAGCCCAGTGAAAAAAACCGGGACTGTGTTTCCTTCAAATTCTTTTAAGTGCGCCCGAGGTTCAACGCTAGCCAGCCAGTCAGGAACAAAGTGCTGTTATTTGAGTACACCAATGTACTGAAAAATCCTTTCCTGAAAAACGCACAGGTGCAGGTCGCCTGTGAGGGTCGCTGTGAAATCCAGCCGATCTTACCCGCCATCAACAGTGGAGGCCAAGAAGCATTATTAGGCCTAAAGGCATGTCATCATCATTTTCTGTCGATAAAAACGTGATTCCGTTTGAACGCAGAGGAATTTCTTTCTTCAGCGTTCTCTGTAAAACATCTCAGAAGACGCATTCTAAGCAGTGCAAAAATACGTGATCCGTAGCAACTAGTTTTCTTGAGATAAGACAATGAGAACCCTACGGCGTATAACACGGCGCTTTTCTTTTGGCTGTTCTGACTGGGTTGTCTTGTCATTGTTGTAGCGTTGACTGTTAGTGCATGTGGTTCCTCCTCCTTTCTTTCCTCCTCTACAATCCGCCGAGCAGAGCTTTTGGTTTACGCTCGCCTCATTTCTCTTTCCCGGCTCCTTGCCTCAGCACTCCTCATTTTACTACACTTTACTCTCTCCCACCCAAGGCTCCACCGTTCCTCCTCACCGCTCTCCCTCATTCTCCTTCGCTCCGCACTCTCCCTCCACTGTCTTCGCGTTCCCTCGCACCTGTTGTTCTCTGTAGTGGGGTTGGCCCAATTTGTCTGGTGATAACCCGGCTGACTATTCTGCAACTGTAGCGAAAGCCAGCTACAGTTGCAAAATATTCAGCCGGGTAATGACTGATAGATACACATTCCACAAGACACTTCTTCACTTTATACACAACACCGGCCTAACCACGAACATTTAATACAAAATATACTCAACAAATATTATGCCTTAAGGGCAAGTCTATGTCGCAAATAATAATAATAACAATATTCTACAACGTCGGCCTTACTACGAGCTATAGCAGACCCGCTGTGAAAACGCCTTAACTAATGGGGGCATACTGTACCAGCTGTAAAAGTCGCGGCGTTTTTTGTCACATGAGTGGAGCAGTACTGGCACTTGTAGATGAAACAAACAAAAGAAAACACGTTGTTATTTTATGTATACACAGCATCAAACTGAAGAGGTCCTGCTTGCCCCATGTACCATTTCGCACAGCCGCATTCAATATTTGCTAAATCGTCAGCATTGACTTCGATTATAGACGTCTTTTCTTAGTCGAAGGCCAGCAGCGCCTTGGACAGTTCTTTAGATAATTTCTCAGTTTTGTGTGCCATGACATTCAATTAACAAGGTAACAAAGCGTCGAACGCATACGTGTAGATGTTCTCATCGGCATCAGTCTAGCCTTGTGCTATTGATTTAGTTGCTACGGTTAAAAAAGGGCAACACTACGAACCCGACAGGGCAGCATTTAAACGCATGCATAATATGTACCACTGCTTTTGATATGTCCCCATTCGAGTCGCACTCAGTGCCTCCAATATTATATGGAAAAGAGAAGGAAGAAACAAAGGGGAGACTCTGTGGCGTTCACTGATTCATTGAAGAAGTTAATGGGCACAATGCTTCGCCCCCGCTTCCCCTGATATCCAAATGTCGTCATAGAGTGCCCCAACTGCGATCGTATTTAATGCCGTTCCTCACTGCCACTCACTCAATTACTTTTAGGGGCGAAGCTCCTTAAGGCGGCACCCGTTCGTCCCTCGTAGTCGTAGTCGTAGTAGTCGTAGTGCGTAACCAGTCTTACGCTTTGACCTCCAAGGTGGTGCCGGTGGGAGATTTCTCCTGTGCGTTGTTGAACAATAAAAAATTCGCAGCGTGCGCGTTAACTAAAAGCCGAATTCTTCTGTCTCTCATTCCCCAGCAGCCATTGGCATGTTCCAGTAGGAAACGTTAGTAGAAGTAGCAGTGTAAGTGTTAGCTAAAAGGCGACTTCTTCTGTCTCTCATTCCCATTAGCAGCCATAGTTTACCTCCAAGGTAGTCCCTGGTGAGATTTCTCCTGTGCGTGATTAAACAGTAAAAATTTTGTTCAAAACGCCGTTGATTGATGAAATAAACCAACGAAAGACGCCAGATGTTTTGTAAAAGCAAAACGAAAGAACGCCAGACGTTTCTAAAGCAAAACGAAAAGACGCCAGCTGCTTAACGAAAGACGCCAGATGTTTTCTAAAGCAATAGTTTTCTAAACACTGCAAGTTCACAGCGTACATGTAAAATTAAAGTGAGCTGCAAGTCGTCATAACTCGTCGAACTTTTAGTATAAACGCGCCCGATCTCACGTCGGTGATGATGTACTGGGCAGAATTCACGGAAGATTCACGGTTTACCGATGAACCTCCACAGCTTTGCCCACTCATCATCATTCACTCCGTGGATATGCTGTGATTGTTTTGCGTTTAGTGGTCGACACTAATACTCCTTTAAATCGCGCATATATTCAGGCTCGTGCGTTAATAGCTTGTGTATTTATAGCCATCATTTGGGATACATTGTCGTAGATAATAGTGTTTCTCGTGTTTTATTACACCATGCTTCCCTCTGTTCCTATTTTAGGTTGTCGGGGAGCCTGTCATGGCTTCGAGTCATCTTGTTATGGCCCAGAAGCAGTAGTAGAGGATACACCAGCGCCGGTTGGCACTGTGGCAACCTTGGTGGACTTCGGGGCATCCTGTGCTGTTGGCACATAAGAAACTGTTGAAGATGAATAAGTACTGGTACTATCTATTGAATCCTTTGAGAACGTCGAGTTTTCCTGTGATGGCGCAGATGGACGAATCGCAGGTGAATAGCTGTCACTGGGTTTAGTAGCTGCCTGTGTCGACTTCAAGTCATCCTGTGATGATGGCACATACGAAGTGGTTGGATACGCATAGGTACTAGTCCATTCTAGGGTAGACTTCGTGATCTCCGAGTCTTCCTTTGATGGCTCAGAGGGGCTAGTCGAAGTTGCATATGTACCGGTAGATTCCGTAGTATCCTTTGTCGACGCAGAATATTCCGTGGATAGTATAAGAGGAGTGGTAAAAGGAGCATCGGTGGGGGTAGTGTCTTCTTCGCTTTCGTCACTTTCACCGCCAGTCTCGGCATTGTCGTCCCCGTCGACGTCATCGGTGCTGTCGTCACCGTGGTCGTCGTCTTCAGTGTCCCCTTCGTCCTTAGCTTGTTCAATAAAGCGGATCCTGTACAAGTGGAATGAAGGCTGGCGTCGAATGCATGCAATAATAAAGAAAAGTGAGAATGAGTCTTCGCGAACATTTTGTTTTGCCGTTGTAAATTATTACGAACAATATAACACTGCTTAGTTGGACAATAACGTGAACTGAATTAGCTTCTAAGAAGGTATGTATTTTTGCTTGAGAAGTACATCTCTTCTAATTTTGTGGTGGGACGCTGCTTTCGAGAAAAGATGACACAACATTACATGCCTTGATTTTCGTCGCGGCCGTTTCGCCAGCACGTTCGTGTGACGTAAATGATCTCGAGTATGTTTTCATATTGGCGCCATTGTGCCTAGTAACACCCTAAACTGCGCTAAATACAATGATTGATTCCTTCGGAATGCAACGTAGTCGATCCTATTTATCAAAAGATTCATTTATAAACCATTGAGTTAGAAGTTTAACTAGGTCCTGGAAGGCTCGCTCGAATCCATTGATATCATTGTGAAAGGTGCAATAATTAGAACGAGACGTTGGCACTCAGCTTTCTTTTTCGCAACCCTCTTAGTTAACGAAGTCTTGTTCGGTAAACCATTTTTTTTTCTGCATGGTAGAACAATTTTTAAAGGGCAGAAAAAAAATTGTTGTTTTTTGTTTACCGTTAACGGGCCATTTTACGTAATGACCGTCGTCCTTTCCATTATACCATTGGCACTCATTGCGTTACCTGCTGTTGTACCTATGTTAGGCGCCGATATTCAGCACACCCATCCCACACACACACACACACACACGCAAACACACGCACACACAAGAGAAAGCTGCTCGCACCAAGCAAGCGTTACGTTACTGTGTTTGTCGCAATTAGCATTCCTGACGGACAGCTTCTTTATTCACCGGTATCTTATGTGTACAGTGCCGCAAAAGAAAAGTTGCGTTCGTTCTGATAGGGAATCTCAAGGCTGTAAAGCGTAACAAGAGAAATTCGCTTTAATGAGCACATCACACAGGCGGTAATATGATCTTAGAGAAAGAATTTCGGCGTGTGCTCTTCGATAGCTGTGATGGATTGGTTTCACTGCCAACCACCCGCGGTGGCCTGGTAGTTATGGTGCTCGACTGTTACCGACCACTGCGAATACCCACAGCTGCGGCCGCATTTCGATGGAGGCTGAATCCTATAGGCCCATTTCCTTGAATTTATGCGCACGTTAAATAACCCCAGGTGCTAAATATTTCTGCAGCCCACTACACCTTTCATCATAATCATATCATGGTTTTGGGCCTTAAAACCCGAATACTTACTATTATTTGATTGATTAAAAATTACGATATATTTTATGGGAGTGCGTGCGTATGTGCAATTCTGTACTTAAATTAGCGAATTTCACTAGCCGTCAAGAACAAAACATATGAAAGGGACCGCATTGCTGCATTATGCCAGTATAACAAAGGCAACGACAAAGAATGTATGCCTGCCCATCTAATAAGAGTAATCAATCAATGAAACGTTTATTTTACGTGCCCAGGAACAACCGTAAGGTCTTTGTACTGGCGCACGAAAAAAAGAAAAAGGCCAACATTCATAATGAAATATCAGGGATAAAAAACGTTATAAAATTGCACATATACAACTATGCGCAGGCAGAAAAAAAAAGTCAACAGTGTACGTGGCTATGTAAGTACGGTGCAAAGCTCGGAGCAGAACAACGACTGGGAGCCGTGAAAAACATCGAGCTCTAAAAAGTACGCATTGTAAAGACGTTGTATCCTGCCAATGGTCGAATGTTCACAGAGGCAGGTGGTTACATGAAAAGGTCTCTTCTCGCTGGTCAGCTTACGTGGAATTCGGAAATCAAGACAGTTGAGCAGTACAGGGCAGGATATGATACCATGCACAAGCTTGTAAAGAAATAACAGATCAGCGCGATTTCGTCGCCAGCAAAGTGATGGCAATGATAATGATGCAGCAGCGTTAGAACGATATCCAGAGTCATTTCTGGCGACTCTGGATGATAATAATAATCAATCAATCAATCAATCAATCAATCATTTATTTAACGTGCCCAGGAACAACCGTGAGGTCTTTGTGCAGGCGCACGCAAAAAAAAAATCAATAAAAATAAACAATACAATACAGACAGTCTTCAGAAATAAAATAATAATAATAATAATAATAATAATAATAATAATAATAATAATAATAATAATAATAACAATAATAATAATATTAATAATAATATTAATAATAATAATAATAATAATAATAATAATAATAATAATAATAATAATAATAATAATAATAATAATTTGTGTTCGCTCAATGTAAAGAATCTACGAATTTTTTTTACTACAAGCTTTCGATTTATTTTTTAACTGCTAGCATAGTGGGAAATTGGTACAACTGGGTGCCTAAATTAATTTACAGTGCGCGATTCTTTATTGAGTGGAGGCGGCAATTCAGAGGTGTTGACCACAAAATAAGTCGCAATTGCTTCCCTGTAATATCACTGTACTTCATGAAACAAACACTGGTTTCAGAGGTTAAAGATATACTTTTTATGCAACTAGCAAACACTTCTCATCTATTGAGAACTTGATCATCGCACATTGACTAACTTTTTAAAGTGCACGCGTAGTCAAAGGTGACGATGAGTAAAAGCGCGAAACCTCAGGAATGCTCTTTTAAATTTTTTTCACAGCCTATGGTTCGTTTCCTTACTGTACATTTATGAAGTGTTGTAGGTTTTCTATCAAAGCAAGAAAGCAGGCCTGCAAACCAGTTAATAAGTAATCGGAGAATCACACTGAATAAACGCATACAGGTTATGCGACGGTGTATCTGGAGCTTTGACACAAGTTAAGCCAACTGCGTTTCCCTGGACTTTTTTCTAGTGATTGAAAACAAATTACAGTAAGAACGAGAAGTGGGCGAGTGAGCGAACAAGGTAAACAGGTGGCCGATGATTTCAAAAAACTTGGTGAAGCAAAGTGCCTAATAGAATCCCTAGGAGCATATTGTAATTACCGAGTGTTGTCGCGAATATAAGTATGAGAGTATTCTCTATTATCAGTAAACGTAGCTAAGCTTATTACTTTAGTTAGCGATCCTTTTAATCTATGGTTATCATACTTTCATCTTTCGTTAAAGGTTGGAATCTTCGCATGCGAACCTGAGAACAGTAGGGATACGTCCGAACTATATAAACATTACCAGGTTGCACTGCACTCGAATCAGTTTCAGGGACCTTTTCTGAAGGTGGTACGACCATGCTGAAAAGAATGTAGCAAAAAATTCATTACCAGCTTTACTGAAGTCCACCAGGTGAAAACATTTGCTAATGCATCAACCAACATGCTACGCTTTTGCGCGTGAGGCAAGACACCGTTAGCGTATGCGGCTGGATAACTTCGAGTAGGAACCGCACAACAAAAAGTTAATTAGGTGGTGCCAGCCGTCTAAATTATGGTTTACAGTGTTAATGTTGGTGGCTTGATTTCTGGTTGTTTACCCTACCAACGAGTGCACTATCGCAAAAGTCATACTGTGACTTCAAAATAAAGAAGTAAATGGGCAATGAGTCACCGAAAGCAGAGTACATACACGATATGAAAATTCGGGCGTTAGTTAAAATTCATCAATTAATGCGATAAAAATATTTTGCCCCTGTTAGTGTGCTGCTCAAAAAAATGTGTATGTAAATTTCACACTCAGCAGAAACTAACATTCAGGACGCTGAATTGATTCCTTAGAATAACCGAAGGACTTTCTATATGAGAAGACGTGTTCTATCACAGCTTTTTTTGTTGCAATAAGTAATTTGATCTCGTGAGTAAGCTTTGCCTGTGATCATGGTGCAAACTGTTTTCTTGCTAATGAAGACTTGAGCACCAAGAGGCTCGGAATCCAAGAAAACAAATTTTTTCAACATATTAGAAATTGAAATGTAATGTGTTTGATCTTGTGAGCTTAGCAAAAAGGGTCCGTTCACTAGATAATCCTCCCTTGTTATCTGCAAAAGAGCCAGTATCAACAAACCAACAATATGGACGAAGAGGCGGCACTACATACCTGGCACAAGTGCGGCAATGACCAATACGAGCATAAAATAAATGTTACGCATGTTGGAAGTACTGATCTGTGGTCGCAGGTACACGAAGTGAGAGCAGCACTTGCTTGACTAGAAGGAAACTCTCCAATGGAAAATGCAGTCTGCTGCAGGCCGTTCTTATTTATACGCTTACGGTTACGCAAAAAATATAACTCAAAGCTTGCATTGTCGTAGGCAAGCACGTACACTTCATAAATTTGCACTTTTGACTGCAAGCAAGTCAGCTTGAGACAGAGCAGCAAGGTCGTGCTGATGTTTGTTACTACGTTGCAGGGCAATGTGACAGCAATGCTTTTTCGAAACGTAAAGCAACTAGCTAACAGAGTGCCTTGAGAGGATCTGTGAAGGGATGGCTCGTTATTCGCTCGCTTCATGTTTTTCGCCGTCATTCAGAGGAACCCCTGACGCACTTCCGATGTAAATGAAGTATAGATGTCTGCAAGTTTCGATAATTTAGCATTGTGTCTATGCGAATATGTGCTTGCTTACAGTCACCATGCGCTGGAGCTTCTGGAATGAGACGGAAATCAAGAACACAAAGGCTAGCAAGCGGAAGAAACAAAAATGGCGGCTAAGTCGCAAAACTCTTCTTTCGTAAGTATTTTTTGCCATTGGCCGGTTGTCTTGCCTTATATGTTCTGCATTAGTAGTTGCTGAAATTTTGTCTTACGAGGCTATTCAGCGCAAGAACGTTGTGTGAATACTGGCCCCGGACTTTACGTGAACAATGCAGAATGCGCCTGTGGCGCCTAGCCTCTAGTGTGGCCACGCGCACACGCGATGAATATTTGTCGTGAAATCTCAGATTCCTTATTAATAGGCAAGAGTGTCCATAATTAGAAGCATGTGGCATGCGGTGAACCACCAGTGACCAGGCTTCTGAGCGTACCGATTTTAATGTCATCTTGTTATTTTGGGGCTCTCACATGCCATTGTCAGCGATTGGGGCGTCCTTAAAAAGCGAGAGCGTACACAGAGCCCTAGCGAAACACGTGGTGCTATTCGGCGCAAATCTGAGTGCTTAAATAGTTCAGCTCGCGCTCACAAATTCAGCTGCTGCTGTTTGCATGTACAGTAGGTCCTTAATTTGCGATGTTTGCGTCATCCTATGAATTTTATTTCCAAAGTGATAGCTATAGAAAATATTATGACGATTACTGCTACCTCAATCGCGGGTCAAGCAAGTACGAAAGATATGAAACAATCAAATATATAAATATGCTAACACAAGAAGTATCCGTCACATTCTGCACATGATCTATTAAATGCAAAGCATTTCTTAGCGAACCAAAAACACTTTGAGCGTTTCTATATAGGCATCTATCTATCGTTCGAGCCGCTGCAACGCGGCTCGAGCTTGGCACTGTACCACCTGCTCGGCCCGTGGCAAGACAGCGGTTGTGCGACGCGCAAGACAAAAGCGCTGTTGGTGTTTTTCAGGAACACTCGAATTAACGAAAGCTTGTGAAGGACTCTTTTTATGTATATATGTGTGTTTGTGACTGTATGTACTATTTGTGTGTATATGGTGTATATGTGATCATTGCATATACCATAGTCATCACCCTACTCCTGGAGTAGCAAGCCAGGCGAGAAACCAGGCTAAGCACTCCGGCAATTTCATTAATGATTATTTTCTCTCTGGAGAGTGCCCTTCAGGAAGCTCTGGATGTCACCGAAGAGTACTTACAGGGAACGGGACTTTGTTTGTCACCGTCCAAATCAGAACTCCTGCTTTATAGACCAAATCGAAGGGGCATGAGACACTCTACCCCTCTCGACGAGATTCCCATTAACCTATATGCCAAATCTGGTCAGTTGATTCGCAGGATAGACTTCGTCAGGATTCTAGGTCTAATAATTCATCCAAAAGGAAGCAACATTCAAACTGTTGCCCGTCTCAAGGCAAAGACGGAGAGCATGCTCAGATTAATCACAAGAGTATCGAACCGCAGAGCTGGCCTCAGTGAGAGCAACCTACTGAGACTGTACCATGCATTTCTGATGAGTCACATAAATTATGTCGTATCAGCGCTCAACTGGTCCCGCTCGGAGGAGGCAAAAATTGATTTACTGATCAGGAAAAGCGTCAAATGCATACTGGGAATTCCGATCAGCAATAGCACAGAAAGGCTTCTCGAACTAGGGGTGCACAACACCTTCACGGAGGTAATTGAAGCACAAAAAACGGCTCAAACCGTCCGCCTCTCGTCTACGAAGGCAGGCAGACGCATATTGAAGTCTGCCGGTCTGGCCCCCTTGGCCCCAATATAACGTGGCCAAGAGCAAGGCCGAGCCCGCTCTCTCATCAATTTTACGCATCAAAGCTTTCAACTAGTTTCCTACGTCGATGCTGCTCAGTACGGGCGCACAGATTCATTTGTAGCTGCTGTAGCAGACCCCGATGGGCGAATTATTATTGCAGCTTCGGTAAGACACATCACGTTGTCTGCGGCTGAACAGGTTGCCATCGCGCTCGCCATGACCGACCCCTCGCGGCCTTACATCTATACCGACTCGAGATCAGCCATACTAGCCTTTCGATCTGGTTTACTTTCGAAAAAGGCGGCGGCCATAAACAGACACAGGCCACCTGGTGCTTCGCATACTATCGCATGGTTCCCGGCGCACATGGGAAACAATGTACGTACATCCCAGCAAACCCAACCCGAATGAGCTAGTTCATGACCAAGCGCGAGGTCTCACATTCCGCGATGGTCCCGATGCGCTAGACAGTACGGGTTGTGAGCACGACTCCGACCCATTGCTTTCTTTTCACGAAATCGTTAAGCACTATCAGCTTGGGCGCAGGAAATTCCCCCTCCCACACCCCACGCTCACTAGACCCGAGTCTTCTACGCTCAGAATGTTACAGACGGGATCCTTCCCCTCGAGAGGTCGATTTAGCCACTTTGCTCCGGACATCGACCCACACTTCCCTGAGTGCAATGCAGAGTATTGCTCGCTAGCACACATGCTCTGGCAATGTTCTGCGTTACGAAATGCGCCTTTTAATAAACAAGAGGACTGGGAGGAAGCCCTCAAAAGCGGCGATCCCCAGGAACAACTAAGGGCTGTCCAAAGGGCCCGCGAACGGGCGGAGGACCATGGTCTTCCGGTCCCAACGTGGGCGCGGCCCGCAACTACGAGTTTGTAGTTCCTTTGGACCTTAATAAAGTTTGTTGACTGACTGACTGACTATCGAGCTGCCTACGTCTGGATGCTCTCGTGATCCCATTCAACATGGTGTAGACCAAAATTGGTATTGGCGGGTAAGAGGATTTCACGAATATGACTGTGTGTTCATGACATTAATAACGTGAAAATCTTGTCGCATACGTCGTCAAACCTTTTCTTCCAGACACGCGTGGAACATGACCGTATATCACGGGCAGCGGTATGCGCCGCTGGTGATTGACAGTTTATATCCAGCCAGGAACGGTGAGAACATACAACTGGTAATATAAATCCGAGATCATTAAGAAAAACTGACATCGGCAGCGTTAAAACGACGAATGCAAAGAATAAAAATCAGGATCCCAGCAGGAATCGGACCCAAGTGTTCTGCGTGGAAGTCAGGTATTCTACTACAGAGCCACGCCAGGTCTTGAAACGGCTCTGGAAAAATACGCCATGCAGGCGTAATATATGTGCAACATCAATTGTGGTTTAAGTGCTGGCTATCTAATTTTATAACAAAGCAATAAACATTACATATGTGCTCCTATGACACAGGCGTCAGACCGGGTTAACGTCAGTTGTGTTTCTAGTGTTGGCTCCGCTTTTATAGCAGTCTAATAAACATTATATTTGTATTCCTATGGTTCAGCAAGCTATATTCAAGTGCTGCTCGATCCCGGAGGAATATACTAACGAAAGTTACCTATAATATTCACGTCATCGCACCACAAAGTGCACTTCATTTCGATAACACAGACGTATGTGTTCTAACGTGAGGGCTGACGTTACCTCAGAACGTAGGTTACCCTTTAAACGCCAGTGCAGACGACGTTCCTGGTAAGCCCATGATGCGTACACAACTACTACACTTATAAAAACAGGTCGATCGATCTCGTAACGCTTGGCTCAAAGCCGAAACATGCAGCATACACAATTATTCGCCGTCTACTTCGCATGACACCCATTCCCACAAGGCATGGGATCTGCCGATTTTTTTGCTCAGTGAGAAACCTTCACTGGCCGAAAAGCAGAAAAAAAGGCTTGTCACTCTTTTTTAGAATATGCTGAAAATACAAAGTGGCTTCTGCCTATATTCTGGATGCATTTAACCTTTTCGTCTGCTTTGGATGCATCGCGCAAACATTAATGAAGAAACTAAACATTGCCTGTGGCACATTCTCATATATGGAACGTGTGTGAGCGCATCTAATAATTATGACATCTAATGTTTGAAGATATTCAAGCACGCTACGTGCGCCTTCTATAAGGTACTGTTGGCGTCGGCCATAGATTACCTTCTTTTAATCACAATTCAGACCTTAGTCTGCTCTCTGTATTTGATAGGCGTAGTCTTACCGACTGATGTGAAAGAGGCAAATAATTTTTCAATGGCCATAAAGCGCTTCATGTTCAGTTTTCAAGTATTTCAATTGTGTAACGGGTTAGTTTGCTTGCTGTTATTCCCTGTATAAATGAAACATGTGTTTTTTTTTAAATACTTTTATCCAGTTTGTTGTCCTATGTCGTTGTTGTAAACGCTTGCGCAATTATGTAGGCATGTCACACAAGTGGTCCCGCTACTAGCCAGCTAGGCTATGGGACAAAACAAGTGTTTGCGAACTTTTTCGTTACGGGGATTACAAAGTTAGAAGAAAAAAAAAGAAAGGAAAAGCCAAACGGAACCTGTAACTAAATGTTGGTAGGATTTCAGCTGATCGTGACCGCGTACTGGTATGTTCCGTCTGTGTAAATGCCTCTTGTGGAGTAAATGCCTCTTGCAGACTTGAAAATATTCTTATTGAAACCGCAGTGCCGAAGCACGGCCGCTCCACGTATGCGTCTTTTTTTTATGATAGAGCCGTCCGCAGCGCGTGTGTTTACGCTGCTGGCGCGCCACGCGTGCGAAATATGACACGACTCATGCAGGCTGCAAAACTTGTGCGTGCTGCGCTCGTCCCTGTAATCCCCGTCAGTCCAATGTTCACGTACACTTGGAATCCGTACGGAGTACCTGAAAACTTGGCTTAGAGGCACGAACTGCGACGGCTCACAACAGCAGCCGGAAGAATAATCTGTAGCCTTTAAAGGTATTAGAGTTTAACTTAATAAAAACCTAGATACCATTTCTCGGCTTCTTTCATTTTGACGACATACCTTTTGGGTATATTATCGAAAAAAGAATTGCTCAGGATCGTTTTCACGCTGTTGCATGTACTGTGAAAGCTGCACAAAATGCTGCTCTCTATTGTAATGCGGAATGGCAATCTTCAAAGTGACGCACTCGGTGACGCACAGTCCAATGCACCATTAGTAAAACCGGTCCGTCTGAGGATTCGTACCTGTATTCCCCCACAAACGTATGATACTCTGGCGAGATAGCAATGGGAGCCTGTATGTTGGACGTTGTATTAAAACATAAAATGCCACCCCATATATTCGATTACGTGAGGAATAACGATATAATACAAATCTTTACTGGCATGGAGGAGCAGAAAACTATACCACGTTTCTCACTAGCTCTGCATGATCAGACGAAGCCTTTTGGGCCATGCCAACAGTGCTTCTGTGTCGCTTGATGCAACAAAAGCCACCAAAAAGCGCCATTGGTGAATGGCTGCTTATGATCAGTTAGATAGGACGTGTGAGATTAAATTATTTTGACACTTCGTCTTCCTCGCCATTAGTCCTTCGTCACTGATCAAGTATACTTGCTCTGCGGTAAAAAAAGCCTAGCTGTCACGAAACGTGAAAAAAATCATGACAACTGAGGACGCCATAATGAAGTGAGCGCATTAACCAACACATATATGCCGAACAAAACCTACGCTTTAACGGAATGGCCAGACCGTGCCCCTTTTCGAAACGCAATAGAAGATTGCTGTCCGCCGGCACTTTGTCAGCGGTAGCCTCTCGCAGATTCACAAATGAACTTCTTTGCGCGTAATTCATATTTTTACATTATTATAACGCTGACTACACGGTTGTACATGATGCAACATCGCTCCATGAAATCTTCTTTAGTGAGGATACATTTTTTAACGCCTTGCTGCAAGCCGCTGCGACTATTGCAAGTAAACGCGCAATGAACAATGAGAAGCAAAGCATTCGGAGACGTGGGCGGAAACCTCATACTCGGCTTTCATTATGACAGCTCAGCCCAAGGAATCTCTCCGAACTCCTGCGCACGCATCGAGTCATATCAGCCGGTAGCCAACAAGTTTTCTCGGAACAGGCAATACTCTTCGTTATCGAGAAAAGAAAAGGGGATTTGTGGTAAACAGGAAGAACGTTTACGTGGGCTCTTCAGAAAATATTGCCGGTTCCCACCGGAGTTTGCGTTGGCATGACGGAAATGAGAGATGACGGTATATCCGTAATTTATCCCGCCCCTGGTAGGTCATGAGCAAAAACCACAATATAATTATAAGGCAAAGCGTGTCTTGCTGCTCTCAAGCGTTGATTCGGCTACTGCGATTTTTAAGCACGTCTCGGCATGAACGGTCGTTTTTGCCATTATCCCCCGTACAAACGTGACCGACGTGGCCTGCGTAAATCCCGGAACCTTTTAATCAACAGAAAGGAGGTCCTCTCTGAATGACCTTGTCTCTCATAGATTGCATGTCGCGCACTCTAAAGGCTCATTCACACCGAAGGCGGGGCGGCCAAAGCGGCAGAGCGGTGAGGCGGAAAGCGGGAAAACCTCCTCTCCAGGCGGCGAAAGCGGGGCGGAAAACGAGGCGGGAGGTCCGATCGCCCTCGGACCAATTTTTTGCCGCTCGCCGCTACTCGCCGCTTTACCGCAGCCAATCAGAACGCGCTGCGGCGGTGGCGCGGCGCTGGTGCGGGTGTCTCTTTGGGAGAAGCCGTGCCACGTGATAGCGACACGTGCGCTAACGCGCGAGAGGCCCCGCCTCCTCGGCCGCGCGGGCAGCCAAGAGAGCCATGCGGTCTGAACAGGTACGCGCGCTCGCCGCCTCGCCGCCTTGAAAAGCCCGCTTGGCCGCTTCGCCGCCCCGCTTTCGGTGTGAATGTACCTTAAGGGGTCTGTGTGCAGGAGGCGGGTTGGAGGGAGGGTCGTGGTCTCGTCGAAGAACGTCTGAACCAGATGTAATATGCGGTGACCACTTTGTTCGTATTGAAGAAGTGGCCTACTGCACTAGTGAGCACTATCACGGCCGCTGGATAAAAAGCGCACGGTACGGCCTGCCGCGTCGGGCGCCTTTCTATGGGAGAGCGCGTGTTGGCCCTAGTTGCAGTTGCGGCCGCTGCGGCGCGACGGGGCGGGGAAGGGGAAACGGGTGCCGGCGGCTCCGTTGGGGCAGCAGCCGCAGCAAATTAGTTGATGATGGTCGCAACAGCGATCTCACTCAGCTGTTCCAAGCGGTTTTTTTTTTCATCTCATCCATCGCAGTCACGACATATCATGCGTTCAGTTGAGTCCGTTCGCGTAATCTGGTTAAATAGCCACTTAAGTTTCCGTGTAGGTGCCGAGCTCCTGGCACTTTTTTTTTTCCAGGACTAACTTTTTGCTTTGAGTCTGAAAGAATATTACACAATGCGCGTAGCAACATTATATGGCGCTGAATGTGTGAAAAAGTGGTTGTTATATTTATGTGCGTGTAATGAATGCATCCTTTGTCCACATGACGGAGACTGCCAGAGGACAATCACGTTCGTGTGCAGCGAAGATTCGCCAGTGCCTGTGCAGCGGCTAACGTCAAAGGACCAAAACGAAAGGTTGTATGGTCTGCACAGACTGGAAGTAGACATGGGAAGCCAAAATTTGGGCTCACAAGCTGGAGGCATAACAAAACAATAATAATAAAAAAAGAAAACAGAGACGAGTATAAGGAAAGCGTTTACCTCCGCCCCCCCCCTTTTTTTTTGTTTTTTACCGTATAGCTGTCAAAAGCGACCTACCTTAACTTTGTCCCTGTGAGTCGCTCGCAAAGTGTGTGCTGGCTGCCACGTATATTTGTTTGAAATGAAATATTGTCGTCGCTCACCAGCCGCTTTTATGCACTTTTTTGTCTCCGCATGTTTTGCTGAGGTAAGTTTGAGTCTGTGGCCCGTACCGCTAATGACCACAGACAACCCAACTCTCTGAATAAAAGGAGTACACGTGCTTTTCACGGCAACCAACATCAGTACCACATGGCATTGCGGGGCAACGCACGCCACCGCAACGCGACAGCGTTCGGAAACAACCGGAACCGATGACAAAGGTGTCGCGTGCTGAAAGGTGGGAACTAAAAAAAAAAAAAAAAAAAAACGAGAGATAAGAGAAAACGGGAAGGTGGTGTCACGGCCGTTGGATTTCAACGACGTTTGCAACAAGCCGCCGTTTGCAGCTGGCAGGGATGAGCCCTGAATTCATAATAAATAAAATAACTTCTCATACTTTGTCCAGATTTTATGTTCACTGTTGAATATTTGTTACACGATCATGTAAACGGCGTAACGGGAAGAAACAGAACTACTAAAAAGCGCAGGAATGTAAGCAGTTGTGTTCGTGTGTTTTTCAGCCTCTTCATCACTCTTTCCGTCTGACCGTTTTCTTATTATTTAATCCGTAACAGCTCGCCCAATTGTCAGTATTGAAGATTCACTGAAATTTCAAAGTGACTCGAATCTCCTTCTATGAGGTGGTCGCACATATGATAAGCATTATTTCATGGCAGTTGCACGCGATACCGTACCGTACGTGTACTATAAACATGTTTGGAGGAAGGAAGAAGTTTATTTTTTTTCGTGTCAAATAAACAGTGGCCGCTGCAGTTTCTGAGATCACTTTTTTGAAATGATATGATTATTTTTTTTTTATTCAAAATACCCCTAAAGGCCCTCAACGAGGGTATTACATAGGGGGACATTTTACAATAAATTGGGAAAAATAACAGAGTGAGAAAAACGGTAAAAAGTACAATCTTGACAATTGGCTGGTATACATAGAAAACAACAACAACAACAATGAAGTAAATGCAAACTACAACATACTGAAGTAACTAGACACAAATGGTAAAAAAAAGAAAGAGGTGCAAGCACAGTAGGCAGTTACCGAATGCTTACGCAAACAGAGTACATGAAATACACAATACAGAAGGAATACCGCTACAATATGCGAAAAGAAAAAGAAAAAAGGTGAAAAGAAATGAATTAGGTAGGACATCACGTTTAGGCAATACGCTCAGTGCGTAGAAGATCTTGAAATTTCGTTATGTTTTTTTCGGTAGCTACATGCGATGATAAATGGTTCCATTCAATGATAGTGCGTGGTATGAATGAATTAGCGAAACGATGAGTGTGACATATGGGTCGTTTGACTTTGTACTGGTGATCGCGGCGAGGAAAAATGACTGCAGGGGGCTGAAAGAAATCGTCAGAAAGAATTGTATGATGGTATAGTTTGTGAAAAAGCGAAAGGCGAGCTTCTTGGCGACGATGAGATAAGGGGTCGAGTTCGGCGCGATCTCTTAGTGCAGTGATGCTTGAATGACGTGAGTAATCTGAAAAAATAAAACGTACAGCACGGTTTTGCAAGGATTCAATATTCTGGATAAGATAGGCTTGAACTGGTTCCCAAATAGCTGAAGCGTATTCGATTTTGGGTCGAACGAGTGTTAAGTAGGCGAGCTTACGTATGTAGGGAGGGGCATTTTTTAGAGAATGTTTGATAAGACCGAGTGAACGATTAGCTGAAGCAAGGATGACGTCAATGTGATAATGCCACGTGAGATCTGATTGAAAGTGAACACCAAGGTATTTATAACTACTACTAAGTGTTATTTCGGCATTATTTGAAACGTAAGATGTTGGTATGCGGGCATTACGTAGGGTAAATGACATTAACTTTGTTTTGGATTAATTCAGGGTCATTAACCATGACGTGCACCAAGTATTAATATTGACAAGGTCGGATTGAAGGAGCTCACGATCGGCATTACTGGATATGTTACGGTATAATACACAATCATCGGCGAATAGTCTAATATGGGACGACACACAATTAGGCAAGTCATTAATATAGATTAGGAAAAGCAACGGACCTGAAACACTACCCTGAGGGACACCTGATGTTACGTTCACATAATTAGAATGAGAGTTATTAACGACTGTGTACTGAGTTTTGTGCGAAAGGAATTCTTTAATCCATGCAATAACGTAGGGGTGAATGCTAAGTTGGGTTAGTTTTAGTATAAGCCTGTGGTGGGGAACGCGATCAGACGCTTTTGAATAATCCAGAAAGATAGCATCAACTTGAAAACCAGAGTCTAGTGATGAGTGCAAGTCATGTACAAAACCGGCGAGCTGAGCGTCACAAGAATATCCTTTGCGGAAACCGTGCTGTTGCTTAAAGATGATAGTGTGTTCCTCAAGATAGTTGATGATTTGAGTGTAAATGATATGTTCCAGTAGCTTGCAGATTGTATTGGTTAAAGAGATTGGGCGATAGTTGAGTGGTACGGAGCGATCACCGGACTTAAAGATGGGAATGACTCTGGCCACCCGCCAGTCGTGAGGAACAATACGAGATGCTAAGGATTGGGAGAAAAGGGCACACAGAATGGGCGAGAGGCTCGATTAGATATTTTTCAGTATCTTGTTGTTCAACCCGAGATGGTCAGATGCGGAAGAGAGCTTAAGATTATTTAACAATGTGTAAATTGCTTCTTCGCTGATACTTATTTCAGGCATCGTTATGTCAGTACGATTGCTGATGAGAGGGCTGGACGTTAAGTCCTCACGTGTAAAAACAGAGGAGAAAGCATTATTAAGTAAATGAGCGCTCTCATAGTCGGATACAATGTCGCCATTTGGATTAGTAAGTGCAATTTCCGGATGGCTGCGTGGTTGAGAATACGCCAAAACGTCGCGGGTTATTTGCGAGAGAAGGAAGGTCATTTCCAAAAAAGAGCGTCTTGTTGTTTTTAACAGAGATTGGTATGCTTTTTCGCACAATTGGTAGCATTTCCATGAATCCGATAGACGATTTTTGTCAGCATTTCAGAGCATTTCAGCATTTCAGAGCATGTCAGCATTTCAATCAACATATTCAGAGCCAAAATAAAGATTTTCGATGCATTAAGAAAGGTGCAGCGCCTCCAGGTTGGTTAGTTGTGGTCTTCTAGGATACCAGAAAAATATGCCCACGCGATTACTTCCCGCAAAAAGCAAGGCAAGAACAAAAATTCCAAGCGCTGCAGAATGAACAAGAATATCGGTAATTAACTGATGTGTACACGCTAGACAAATTTTAGAAGAGGATTTCGGGCGTCACATGAAGACGCACGCGCCCAAGCATAACTGCTGCAAGCGCGCCGCGCATGTGATCCCGCGGGCGTCCGCGAAACCCGTCCCCGCCCGGTGGCGCCACGGCGGGCTCCGGGAAACTAGGCCCGCACGCCGGTTTCGGAGCACGCGGCAGGCCGTACCCGTGCGCTTTTTATCCAGCGGCCGTGGCACTATATAACGTATTTAAAAAACATTTAAAAACGCCCACCAGGGGCTCTTTCAGCTCGTGATACTCAATAACGTAAGAGGTGCGTACCCAAAGTAGGAATTGGGATACATTGTGCCTTGGTGTCATGCAGAGTTTCATTTATTTATTTTTTTAAGGCGGAAGCGCTCAGATACCGCAGGACGGCCAAACAGGACATTCCTGTATCTGTCGTTAGGAGTGGCCGGGTGTTAAACTCTGGGGGGGGGGGGAATGTTATCGCCAAACTTGTTCGCCTATATAGCCGGATAATCTACAGCATAATGCCAATTACCGTGCGAAGTTATTCCTAAGTCACGAAACGTATACTTTCACCTTAAGTATCTGGGTTCTGAGGCGGCGGTTAGCAAGAAAAAAGCGGCACCGCTGTAACACCAGTACTGGCATGTTCGTTTTTTCACTCTGTTATCACTAAAGCAGATACGAAATAATGAAATAAAATTATGACAAAGCCATGTAGAGCTGATGTACGTGCTTCTCCTGTACTTGTGGTGCCGCTTAAAATTGAGAAGTAAACCCTATAACATCTTTTCGCAGACTTAAGTGAAATTAGTTCGGGGTGTCTACAAATGTAATTTTTTGTTCTTGACGAGCAAAAGTGCATCATTTACGAACTCTGAACCCAGTGAAGAAACATCTAAATAAGCTTAACGTAAGCGATGTGAAAAAAATATTTGAGGCGTCTCACACAATAAGCGATTACTTATTCAGGCCAACATCGTACAACAATGTTGGGAATGTTCTAAATGGTGTGCATTTTTGTCATGGGAATTGCGTATCCGAACAGCACTGAATCATTTGCTGATCACATCAGGTGACCCAGAGCACATGTTGGAGTGTATGTGAATCTGAGCTTTAGTGAAGCTTTGAGGTAGAGAGAGAGAGAGAGAGAGGCGAGAGCTGAATAAAGAGAAACGGATGTGGTTAGAATTTTTGGCAATATCCGGTTCCGTAAGAACTAAATGCGATGTGTTAAATGTACTTCTTTGCAACGCGTTATTCACGTTATTTCCTGCGATATGAATGTTTCCGAGCCTCTGAAATCAGGACTGTAGTCTTGCGCACCATTTATATTAATTTAAATATTTGCACACTCTGCGCGGCATCAAACCGCACCAATTCCGGAGGAGGTGCCAAGGATTTCCGCGAGTCTATACATCTCCAAGTAGCGCAGTGCCAGTATGAGAAATATGTGAAAATAGGCAATGTACACAATAATATAGACTTTTTCAAGAATGGCGATAAGTGGCGTGTGACACCAAGAAGTGCTAATTACACTATGCATTCTGGTGTCGTGTTTGATTGCTACGTCACCTGAGTGACCACTGATCTAGCGGTACACATTTGTTTCAACTTGATACGCAAACTATATATCCCAGTTCATCTCCAACTTTCTTCAACAAGAGGGTTTCAACTACCAACGGTAAGTTTCTAAGGTGCTTGCCGATGAACCACACTTATAATCTTTAGCAGTCGAATTGTCTTAATACTCGCAACTATGCACTCATCACCATTCGCGAGACTCTGTCTTCTTAGCATACCTTTTACATGAATAGCGTATTTCTTGGCGTTTATTTGTGACAAATTTCTCTGTGGAGTCGTTACTGATATTTTCCGAGATACTGACATGTCCTTACTTCTTCTTTGCTGAATACATCAGTACTATTGTGACCAGGATCGAAGGTGTATTTATCATCGGTAAAATTACATTCTGTATTCCCGAGATTCGTTTGTTACCTGTGTGAAGCCATAGGTTAGATGCATTGCAAATTAGTTCGTTCTCAAGCAAACCTGCGTGCGATACAGGAATGCGCTCCGTGAGAATAGGGCAAGGCTCGATTAAAATTGAGAGTCTATTTGCGAAAGATAAAGCGGACATTCCGAACTATTTTATATCGAAACATCTTTGGTGGGCCGCCGAACAAGCCGTCGTCAAGCCACTCCAGTGTTTCAGTTTATCGTAAAAAATAAGTACAACACTGGAATCGGTTTGTATGTAGCCGCACCGGAAACCGCTCCACAGGTGTGCTTGATGTTGACTCATGTTCTCCGCGTGACTCGATGTCTCTGATTTATCGGTGCTTGTAGTGTGGTGTGGTCGACTGTCTCTCTTCAATAAACTGCAATTTAGCACTCTGCGATTTCCAAGATCAGTTCATTTTCGCGGTCATCCCAAGCCACCAATATGTTCACTTATGCTGCCTATATGTTCACTTATGGGACCATTGACATCGCTTGGAGGTGGAAATGCAACGCCAGAACTTTCACTGAACTCCCACAAACGGGCCTACCAAGCATGGGCCCCAGCACATAGATATGCCTCACTGTGTCGCGCTGCAAGAGCCGTAACGTAATGTCGGTCTTATTATATAGTGATGTAAATAAGGAACTCGAATAAAACTCGTCTTCAAGTAACGTAACCGCACAGAAAACTATATGCAGACCAGTAATGCACTTTTTCAGCGATTATTTCTGAACAAGGTGTACAATATATCTGAGCCCTATCGTATATACTCGTTCAACGCAAGCACAGGCCTAACTGGACATCGATTAGCTAATGTTGGATAAACTGTTAGCTATATGTTGACAATGTTGATAAGCACTTGCTTAATGCAATAAAATGTCAATAATAAACAGATACCAGTGGCTACGCCACGGTACCTGCCGACGTACATCATGAGTATAAGTACGACAGCCACAGAAGCGATGCCGGAACCACAGCCCACTTAAAAATGTCAAAATGGCGTTGGGTACAAGCCTTTTGCGTTGCCTTGAAAACTTTACCTAATTATGTATTCTCTTTTCCTTCCAAAGTACCGTTAACTTCGTACTAGGTCTGAAACGTTTCTAGCGGATGGCTTAGCTAAACCATGCTACACAACCAATAGGTCCCATATTCAATATCATGCGAGAGTCCTCTTCAAGAGGACATAATAGCGCGTCATTAGTAAGATTACAGAGTAATACCATTGAGAGAAATTTTTTGAGGTATGATGTGCTGGACTCATCGATGATAGCTGCTAATATCAGGCAGATATCTCAAGCCTCTGAGAATGATAGATGTGGTTCAAGGCTATATATTAACACGATAGCGTTAAAGAGCTCTTTCCGCAGAAATTCCGGTGTCGGCGTCGTTGGTTGTGAGCCAAAAATGGAGAAAGATGCATATAAAATAAATAATAAAAAATTGTTAGGTTCCAGGCCGTCTGCGTGGCGAGCAGGTGTTCTACCACAAAGACCCTGTTACCCTATGCGCCCGCCCACTCAAAATTGGTTGAGAGAGGTATAGCTCATGCTTGCTTGCAGAATGCACTGAAGAAATCCTGTTATCACCTGATCAAACCGAGTTTCAGCTCGCAAATTGCTCTGCTTTAGGCAGTCGGGTACCCTTACCACCTTTTTGTATCAGTATAGAAAAACTGCGCGGTGTATGTAATAGTGGTTCACATGACCTTGTTGTGCAAACGAACGATCAAAGTACAACAGACAGCTGTGGCTGCATACGTACATGGTGTTTCTCATAGACTTAAGAAAATAAGTGGAAACGTTTGTCTCTAGTTTTTTTTCTGCACCTAGAAAACTGCTCATGCTCTGTGCCAGAACTAACGCAGCTGCTAATGCACGGAACTGCCGCATTATTAACCACAGGAAGAAGTACCTGGACTGTTCAAAGTATGCAGTATATAAGATCTCCCTGTGATGTGGTCTGTCTTATGTTGGACAGACAGGCTGTTGTCTAACCGTTAGGATACAAGAACACATCAATAAAGCGGGTGAAGAAGGGGGCGAATTTCTTTTTTGCCCACTGCGCACAATGCGGCTGGGTTCGATCCTTTGAAAGGCTAGTATCTTATCTAGGCACCGCAATTACAATAGAAGAATGATTATCGAAGCAGCAGCAATCGCGGACGGCGACTTTGTTAGCAAGCCGCCAATTGCGTTAACAAAAAATATTACACTATCTCCCACTAAAGGGAACCATGTGGGGATGCGAAGCAGCGCTGGGTGTTCACTTGTGTTTCCATTGTTGTTCCATTTGTATGTTTCTGCGTATGTTTCATTTGTGTGTGGAGTTATGTATATGTGTGTACCGCTTCTTTACAACTTCCAGTGTCTCGCCACCTATCGCAAAGCGCTGTTCTCTGCCAAGGTTGTTCCACACTACTTTAGTGTTATGCATATTAATTTTCAGACCTATTCTTCTGTGACGACACAATCTGCGCAGCCACCACGCAGCCTACACCTCGCTATCATTTCGCTCGGCGGGACACGGCTGCACGATGCGCACCACAATCCGAGAAGCCACAGCGCCGAGCAGAATCATCCGAGGCATACGTCACCGACGGCGCCTACAAAACTCGGCTGCAAGCTACCAAGATCCACCTTGTTTGTTTCTCTAACCTTTCGAAGCGCAGCATCGGCATGCTTGCCCTGCTGCTGCTACTACGTTAATAAACATCGTTTTGTTTTATGTTGGGATCCGTCCTTCACGACTCCGCATTCCACACTTCTACTTTCCGTATCCAGTTCAGTAATCATGAGCTGTAGTTCGTCTCCCGCGTTACTCATCAATGCAGTGTCATCAGCGAATCGCAGGTTAATGAGATAGCTAGAAGAATAGAATGGGATGGGGCTCATTCGGCAAACATTATGAAATCATGATTGGTAGTCTACCACTATCCCTCAAGAGGAAGGTATATAATAGCTGCATCTTACCGACACTTACCTACGGAGCAGAAACCTGGAGACTTACAAAGAGGGTTCAATTTAAATTGAGGACGACGCAGCGAGCGCTGGAAAGGAAAATGATAGGTGTAACCTTAAGAGACAGGAAGAGAGCAGAATGGGTCAGGGAACAAACGGGGGTTAAGGTTATCATAGTTGAAATCAAGAAGAAATGGATATGGCCGGGCACGTAGCACGTCGGCAGGATAACCGGTGGTCATTAAGGGTAACTGACTGGATTTCAAGAGATGGCAAATGCGCGAGGGGGAGACAGAAAATTAGGTGGGTAGATAAGATTAAGAAGTTTGTAGGTATAAGGTGGCAGCAGAAAGCACAGGACCGGGTTAATTGGCGGAACATGGGAGAGGCCTTTGCCTTGCAGTGGGCGTAGACAGGCCGATGATGATGATGATGTGTACCGCTTATGTACCCCCCCCCCCCCAGCTCTCTTCCGTTGTGCTTCGGCTTCGCGCTGCCTCGCAGCTTCGAGATTCGCTTGCCTGCGTTGCCGTTTACGTTCACCTTCGCGAGCGTCCATAGCGCCGTTGCGAAGGAGAGTGCAACGTGAGCGAGCGCGTGCCGCATTAAATACGAGCGCAGAGCTGTGGCGGAGAGAGAGAAACGGGAGAGGAGACACGAAGCGGAGGCAGCGCTCACGCCACCTCCTCCACCCTACCTCCTCGCGGTCACACCAGGAGCGGGGGGAGAGTTGGCGCATGCGCAGTGGGGAGCGGACGCGTGAGGGAAGGATGGACACATCCCCGAGCAAAAGCTGATTCGCATCTAAAAAAGAGCTCGCGTTTCTAAAATCACAAATGCGCTGTTGTCCTAGTAAGGATGATTATTGCGTTTCTTGTATGTTTGTCGATTACCACGCACTGTATTGTCGGGTATCATTGTGGTTTGGGGCGTGTACTATCTCGTGTACATAAATATTTATACCCTTGTTACACAGGCAAGTTAACCGCAGTTACGACCAACCACGGTTAACCGCGTTGAACCACGGTTAATGCCAACCACGGTTCGGCGATGTTACACGGCGCACAAACGTCCTCGGTTAAAACGGACTTGCTTTGGCGAGAATGGCTCTGCGTCTGGCGGTAGTCTGGCGTTCAACTCGGCTGTTATTGACGCGTCCACTTTCGCATTCCTTGAGGTGTTCTGTGGAAGACGCAAATTGTTTTTCCGAAGCCTAACCAGGCCTTCTGTGGTTCGTGCAGTCCAATTCGTTCTTTACGAACGCTCGCCTGCGTGCACACGTCCTCCATGGAGGCCACCATTTTCTCGGTTAACTGCCAAACCGAGGTCGCCAAGCTCGGTTTGGCACAACCGTGGTTAGCGGCATAACCGCGGTTTCGCATACCGTGTAACATAAGCGAACCGCGGTTACGCGTAACAGCGGTTACATTAACCGAGGTTTGGGCGGTCTGTGTAACAAGGGTATTACGCATGTTTTTCGAAATAAAGAACTAGGAAGTCAGCGCTTTTCTCTGTCGGTTCTTTGTCCCTACGTATTTTCCTGCGCTGCACGCAAGTTTAATATAGAATACCTACTACCGCGTACCCATACCTTGCAAAGAACTCCAGGGGGTCCAAATTAATCCGGACTCCCCCACCAAGGCGTGGCTCATTACCATATTGCGGGCTTGTCATACAAAACCCTAATAATTGAAATTAGCAGTTACTAAGCTTCAAATGAAAATTACACGTTCCCCCTATCATTTCGTTGGCTTCACTGTAGTTGTTTGAAATAAACTAAGGGAAATACAAATACATGTGCCCCGTTCGTCAGCATTGCAATGAATGGTGTTGCGTTTGTTGTTGCTATAATTATGCGGTTGAAAAAGATTTGTGTCATGCTCGCTCGAAGCGTGCAAGCCAAAATCACGCTGACATTACGAATACTGGAGATTAAAAGAAAACAAGAAAACCCGTTAGAACTACCAATACTAGTTCGTATATCAATTGTCTGTGGTGGCACACAAGCCTCAAATCACACTGATGCTTCGAGGATAATTCTGGTCAAGAGGTGGCATAATGAGAAAAAAGAGAAATCGCAAAGAAAAGAACAAAACCAAACAAGCGCCTAACGAATATGAAATGGTCTAAAAAACTTCAAGACGTTTCAGCTTAGCAGACACTTTTAAGCAAACAAGGCTTCCGTACGGAAGCCCGATTTTTCTGAAGTTTTTGAAACCATTTTATTGATGGTCAGCGTTTCTTTTAGAGTGAACAGTTGTCAGCATGTGATGTAGGTATTACATTAAAGTTTACATGGTCTCAAGTGTAAACAGTGCCTCTGCTGCTTATGTGATGTGGTTATTTTTCTGGTCACTTAGATGCTGTGGTGCTTGCGAAGGTTCCGAGCACCTCCATAAAAATATAAAGCGAGCAAAGTACTGACATGCAAGGCAAGCAAAGTGGTAAGCAGCGTCCGTACAAGGATTGGCCAGGTAAAATCAAGCTCGCGCATCGCGGAGGGCTTGCGATGCGGATTCCGCACTGAACATTCCTCTTCACGTCGGCATATGCATGCCTCCGTTGACGTCGTGCAGCTTCTTTGTCTGCTTTAAGTGCCTTTGGATGTATAACTCTTGCCCTTCATAGCCGGGTACAGTGAACTAGAAGAGGATAGTGGGATCACTGCACGGCAGCGGCAACGGGGGAAGTGAAGCTGCTGATGTTGCCGTGGTCACAGATGCTACAAGTGCAATCGACGGTCGCGACACCTGGTGCGCAGCATTACAAGAGGGGAAAAGCGACGCGCAGTAACGAATGGTGCTGACACTGCTGCGCACGTGTCGCGACAATAAAGGACACTTGAAGCGTTGGTCGAGATCAGTGTAGCGTCTGCGACCAACGCTTTCTTGCGACGAGACATCCCCGGCGTCACGCGTTCAACGTGAGTGAGCCCAATACCTCCCTTCTAGTTCACTGCAATAAAGGGATGGATGGATGGATGGATGGATGGATGCTATGCGCGTCCCCTTTATAACGGAGCGAAAACAAGTGTGCCACCAGGCTCGAAAAAAAAACAGAACTTTTTTTCCCTTTTTTCTTTCTTTTTTTTTTAAATGTTGGCCTGATGCCTCTACTTGGATTCAATATATCTCACTACAGGCAAAAAAAAATTAAATTCTCAGTCCAGTTCTCTGCCCTTTACGGCAGAATGTCCTTATTTTTTCCAATATTTATATTTCTCCTTTCTCTCTAATTTTCTGCCACCTATACTCTAACCGTCTCTTACTTATTTCAATCGCGGGTGTGTACAGCTTTCTATTTTTTTTTATTACATGTGTTTAAGGAGAAGTTGGTGCCTATACATGGCTCCGGCTACTCCTCGTCCCTTACTTATTAATTAGCGTCACGAGCATATAAATAAAAGTAGACTCACTCTCGGCAACGTCCTTTTAAAAGAAGTGTTCTCACGTCATGCATGATGTCCACGTGTCGACAACAATGTTCACACAAAAGACACAAGAAACGTTCGCACTTTGCCGAAGAGTTCATCTCACAGTCCTTTGTATAATGCGATCACATCACACAACAGTCACTGGGCATCGCCCACACTTTAAACACGGCTGTCAGCTTTCTATTGTTGTCCCTAAACCCCACGATTTCATGTAGGCTCGTACAGCTGGGTGGATATCTACACATTCAATCAGAACATGTTCCGCCGTTTCCTTATCTTCCCCACAGAACGTGCATTGTTCTTTTTTACTGAATCTCGCTTTATAACTACGCGTTCTAAGGCAACCCGCTCTCACTTCAAACAATAAAGCGCTTCCTCTTGATTTATTGTAAAATGCCTCCCTCCTTATTTCATTTTTGCCCTTTCGGTAGTTACTCAGAGCCGGTTTTTTCTCCATAGCTGCCTTCCACTAAATCCTCTCCGCCTCTCTGACTTTTGGCTTAGCCCTCTGTGTTGACATATTGCTTACACTACGAGCCCTATATCAAGTATGCAGGGCGCCATCTATTGATGACGATGCAAGTTTCGTCTGCCATTTTGTCGTGGGCGAGAATGACGAAACTAGTAGCATCGCAGCATTTCGGCCGCTAGCTGCTGGTTTTTCGCATTCTTTGTGCTGTACAGACAACGAGAGAGCCGGGAGAAGGGTGGGAATAACGTAGTACTGCTTTTATTCGAACATTGCGATTGACTGAACAAAATAAAAAAGGATCACTCTCAGAAATTACTTCGTCCTGAATGTGGAAATTGAATTTGACTTTGGAACTGCGATCGGCGCATGTAAAAGCCCCGTTTAGTTTGGACGCCCCGTTTTCTGTGCATTTCAATCGTCATCCCCGCGATATAATGCAGACTTATTGGGTAATCAGCGCCAGATTTTTGATGTGCACCTTTGTAACAGATGCGTGTCACAGGCGCAGAAGACAGCATGATGGATCAGCGTTTTTTTTTTTGTCGATCTTGGTCAACGACGAAAGCGATGGGTCTCGAGCATATGGATGTATGAAACTAGGTCGAGTATTGAGATTACTTATAAACTGCGCCACAGACTTAAAACTTCCGCTGCATGTTCCCGGAAAAATGCGTTGTTCGGCGATGACTTCTTAGACTATCACGGTATGAACATAATAAAGATGCGAGCTTGTATATTTGTGGCGCAGCACATACAGGAGCGCAGCCACACGACTCGGCGCAAAAGCCCAACCGGCGCTTCCGTCGAGGCTGCGTGCCGCAAGGTGAGCCACTGCCGTCTGCATGCAGCGGCTACCCTTCGCCCCATCTTTAGCCCAGCACTTTGTTTTAATTTATTATTAGATGCGAGGTATCTTAAGGCGGAGCTCAATCCGGTGGTGGTGGTGTGCGGCGTGACCACCCTTACTGCGCATGCGCATACCCTCTCCACACACCTCCTCTCCACTTCCGCACTCCACTCCCATCTCCCCTCTCCACTTTCCCACTCCACTTCCCCTCTCCCCTCCCCCTTTCCACTCTTCCTCTGAAACGCGGGCTAGACATGCCGAAATTCTCTCCTCCGCAACGCCGCGATGAGCTCGAGGGCATGCGCGTCCCCTCCCCTTCTCTCTCCACTCCTACGCTGCCCCCCTCTCGCCCGCCTGTCGACCGCGTTCCCCGCTCGCCCTGTGAGAATTAACGGCCAGGCTAGATTGAAGAAAATAACGCGCGTAGCGTCTCTCTTCGCGTTCCACGACGCGAGGTCGGTAGCATGCCCAACGAACGCCAACGGAACGCGATCCTGCAACTGCTCCGGCTTCGCATCGCCTCATGGTCCCCTTTAGCGGGAGATGGTGTAATTTTTGTTTTCCTCGAAAAGTGTGCGCGGCGTACACGCTAAAGTTAATGGTAACGCATATATCCACCTTTAGTATTCCGCTGTACTTTGAGCCCTCATACTAATTCGGATCTCCCTAAAGTGAATAAAGCATGTCAAGCGTTTATGACAAATATATTATAGTTAACGCCTTGACAAATGTTATAGAGCATAGTGTAGTAGCGCGGTTCACATGAGTGAAGCGCTGAGAAGGAGCGTATCAGTATGCCAGGGCAGCTGTATGGTGAAGACAAAATCATCATCTTGTCCGTGACCGAAATATCAAAAAAGCTGCAAATAAAATAAGTAACAAAAAATTCGGCAGATCCCACGAACCGTGGGAGTCGATGTTATGCGAAGCATGCGGCGGGTAGGTGACTGTGGCGTAACTTTTTTTACTGAGCGACACGTTACAAAATGGCGCTAAAGATTTGTATATATTTTATACGCACACATGTATATGTTGAAGAGCCGCATATGTGTTATATAACCAGTTTTTTACGGTTGGCTAATGCTGCCAAAGGAAACGTGGGTATTACCAACACCAGAAGCGGTAAGCTGATATGTAGTGCTTATACGTGTCCCGAGAACACACGCACGTTTCACAAACCCGTGAGCATGTGTGCAAGAAGTTCTTGACAGTTCTTGAACAACGGCATTATCACCGTGATCAGTGAGCACCAGCAGCTGGTCATGACTTGTTATAGGATCCGGTCGTGATCGTGGTGACGAGGGGTCCATGTGTAGTGAAGTATGTGGTATAGCAGAGCTGTTGGAATTCGTGGATGCCTCGGTCATTTCGTCGACAAATTGTCTGTCGACAGAGCCGGCGACATGTCGGAACTTGAAGCCACCTTTCGCTTTGGTCAGGTATAGGCCGTCGATGCTGGTAGGCCTGGATAGTGCTACGTAGACCAACATCAGTGTGTGGTGTTTGTCCTATTCGTAGACTACCTGGGCGTATGTGGCCTACGTAGCCTAGTCTACAAATGGCTGTCAATCAATCTTACATCATCCTCCGTCAGCATGAGGCCACCGCCCAGCCTCGTAAGAAATGAAGAGGACACTGCGTCGTTCTGGTGGACGAAGTGCACTTTACGATGCGGTGACGTGGATATCATATGTAACTTTCGTTAATGTATTCCTCCGGGGTCGAGCAGTGCTTCAATATAGCTTGCTGAATCATAGGAATACAAACGTAATGTTTGACTGCTATAAAAGCGGAGCCAACACTGGAACTACAGACGTCAATCTGATATGACGACTGTATCGTAGGAGTACACATCGTAGGAGTATCATGTAGTGTTTATTGCTTTCTTGTAAAATTAGATAGCCAGCACCACAACCACAATTGACGTTGCACCGATATTACGTCTGCGCAGGCTGTTTTTTCAAACCAATTTATAGACCTGGCGTGGCTCAGTGGTAGAATACCTGATTGCCACGCAGAATACTTGGGTTCGATTCCTGCTGTGATCCTAATTTTCATTCTTTCCATTCCTTGAGTCAACGCTGCCGATGTTGGTTTTCCTTAACGCTCTAGCATTTAAGTTACCAATGTCTGTTCTGGCCGTTCCTGGGTAGATATAAACTGTCAGTCACCTGTGGCGCATACCCGTACACCGCGGCCCGTGGTAAACGGGTATGTGCCACACGTGTCTAGTGGAAAGGGTTTGACGACGTACGCGACAGGATTTGAACGTTATTCATGTCATGACCCGGCAGTCATATTCGTCAAATCCTCTTACCCTCCCATGCAAATTTTGTTATACACCAAATTAAGGAGGCGATCATGAGAGCACCCAGACGTAGGCGGCTAGATAGATATATAGATAGATACGTAGATAGAAGCGCTCAAAGTGCCAGAGGTTCGCTAAGAAATGCTTCGCATTTAAAATGTTGCTTCCGAAAGAGAAACGAACCCAGGCCGTCTCCATGGCAAGCACGTGTTCTACCACACAGCCACGCCTCTGCTTGGAGCTTCACTCAAAGTAACTTTCATGCTTCCCAAAAATACGCGTCCTGTATACAGGTGTCACAGTACGAGATGTAATATCGCAGTAATATTTCGTGGTACAAGCGTACATTGCCATCAGGCCTCACACCATGTGAACATCATAACTACTTGGTGGTTTAAAGACAGCCACCCATTACAAAAGGCACACACATTACTGTGCGTATTCCCTGGGGGAAGCTTAAGCTTCGGCTTTAAGAGTTGATTGCGACAGCGATATCCTGCCCCTAGTGCGCACTTCGAACACTACGAGTGTTTAACAGAATGTGCGCACTAATGTGTGTGCCTTATGTAATAGGAGAAATTATGCGGGAGAAACTTTTTCGATGTTGCGATGCACCCACCTACGTGGTCTTAAAGGGACCCTGAAACGGTTTTGACGATTTTATACGAACACATTGAACCGGTAGAGCAAGTCCTAAGGATCATTTACAGACCGATTTAAGCTCTGTGCGTAAACTGTGTAATTTATTACAAGGCTTTGAAGCTGCGAATCGCCACCGATCACAGCGGCTCAACAAAAACGCGTTTTCAAACCGCCCACTTCCAGTGCGCGTCGTATTGGAATCGCGACGTCACGCAGGCGGCTGATTTGATTGGATATGTCCAGTACACGTCACTGAACCTCCTGTGGGCAGCGAGCGTCGTCTGCCTGTGTTGCAACGTGCTTCGTGTTGACGTGAGCTGAGCGACAGTGTTTATCTCGAGGTTTCTTTTCTTGGACGAAATGAATGGCCCTAGCCGTGTTGTGTACCACATATCTAGCAATTTCTAGCAATTGGTGACTTGTAAATCTGCGACATCGTGCAATGTTCGTGAGGCATCTGGCGAGCGGAATCCCTTCAGCTCGTCGCTGCAATGAGCGTCGCGCTCTCGCTATCCGTTCAACGCCACGATCCACTTTTTTGTGGCTGTAACGTCACCCCTGAAGACACAACCACATTGCCTGAGTTTAGGCTTATCGGCGATCGTTCTCGAATTATTTTTGTTTGTCCGCATGCTTTTGCAGATTGTCGCCGTACAGGAGAATAAAATAAGATCTGCTGGTAGTGTGGCGGCACCTGTCGGAGCACATATCAAGCACTCCGCGAGCTTCGTCTTTGTTGGGCCTCCGAGATTGCGCGCAACCCGTCGGCGCACAATATCTGAGGCCATGACTGGGCGAAGCTCAAACCGTCGAGTGAGCTCATGAGAGCGCTGCGATCGCCGGCGATGTCAGGGTGTCTGTGAGCTGAGGGTGCAAGGCAGTGGTGAGGAGGAGGGTACAGATATAAATTCCGTAGCGGCCTTGGTATACAGTGCGTCGCTTAATTTCTGGTGCGAATGATTTGGGGATGCCCTTGCCTAAACGCTGACAAAACTTCAAAAAACCGTTTCAGGGTCCCTGTAAGGGAATTCGCGCAGTAATGTGTGTGCCTTTTGTAATGGGTGGCTGTCTTTAAACCACCAAGTCGTTAGGATATTGACATGGTGTGACGCCCGATGGCAATGTACGCTTGTACCACGCAATATTACATCTCGTACTGTGACACCTGTATACAGGACGCATATTTTTGGGAAGCATGAAAGTTACTTTCGGTGCAGCTCCAAGAACAGGCGTGGCTGTTGGTAGAACATGTGCTTGCCACGCAAACGGCCTGGGTTCGATTCTCAGTCGGACTCAACGGTTTTATTAAATTCGAAGCATTTCTTAGCGAACCTCTGGCACTTTGAGCGTTTCTATCTACGTATCTATCTATCTATCTATCTATCTATCTATCTAGCCGCCTACGTCTGCGTGCTCTCATGATCGCCTCCTTAACTTGGTGTAGACCAAAATCAGCATGGGAGGGTAAGAGGATTTGACAAATATGATTGCCGGGTCATGACATGAATAACGTTAAAATCCTGTCGCGTACGTCGTCAAACCCTTTCCACTAGACACGTGTGGCACATACCCGTTTACCCCGGGCCACGGTGTACGGGTATGCGCCACAGGTGATTGACAGTTTATATCTACCCAGGAACGGCGAGAACAGACATTCGTAACTTAAACGCTAGAGCGTTAAGGAAAACCAACATCGGCAGCGTTGACTCAAAGAATAGGAAAAATGAAAATTAGGATCCCAGCAGGAATTGAACCCAAGCATTCTGCGTGGCAATCAGGCATTCTACCACTGAGCCACGCCAGGTCTCTAAAACTGGTTAGGAAAACAGCCTACGCAGGCGTAATATCAGTGCAACGTCAATGGTACTTGTGGTGCTGGCTATCTAATTTTACAAGAAAGCAATAAACACTACATGATGCTCCTACGATGTGTACTCCTACGATACAGGCCTCATATCAGATTAACGTCTGTAGTTCAAGTGTTGGCTCCGCTTTAATAGCAATGTAATAAACATTACGTTTGTATTCCTATGATTCAGCAAGCTATATTGAAGCATTTCGCTCGACCCCGGAGGAATACATTAACGAAAGTTGCATATGATATCCACATCACCGCACCGTAAAGTGCACTTCGTCCACCAGAACGACGCAATGTCCTCTTCATTTCTTACGAGGCTGGGCGATGGCCTCATGCTGACCGAAGATGATGCGAGATTGACTGACAGCCGCTTTGTAGACTAGGCTACGTAGGCCACAGACGCCCAGGTAGTCTACGAATACGACAAACACCATCCACTGATGTTGGTCTACGTAGCACTATCCAGGCCTACCAGCCTCGACGGCCTATACCTCACGAACGCGAAGGGTGGCTTCAGGTTCCGACATGTCGCCGGCTCTGTCGACAGTCAATTCGTCGATGAAACGACCGAGGCATCCACGAATTCCAACAGCTCTACTATACCACGTACTTCACTACACATGGACGCCTCGTCACCACGATCACGACCGCATCCTATAACAAGTCATGACCAGTTGCTGGTACTCACTGATCACATCACGGTGATGATGCCCTTGTTCAAGAACTGTCAAGAACGTCTTGCACACATGCACACGGGTTCGTGAAACGTGCGTGCGTTCTCTGGACACGTATAAGCACTACATATCAGCTTACCGCTTCTGGTGTTGGCAATACCCACGTTGCCAATGGCAGCGTTACCCAACCGTAAACAACTGGTTATATAACACATATGCGGCGCTTCAACCTATATATATATGTGTGCGTATAAAATTTATACAAATCTTTAGCGTCATTTTGTAACGTGTCGTTCAGTAAAAAAAAGTTACGCCAGTCACCTACCCGCCGCATGCTTTGCTTAACATCGACTCCCACGGTGCGTGGGATCTGCCGAATTTTTATTTATTTTATTTATAGCTTTTTCGATTTTTCGGTCACGGACAAGATTATGATTTTTCGCTCACAACCAATGGCGCCGACACCGACGCCGACGGCGGAATTTCTGCGATACGAGCTCTTTAACGCTATCGCGTTAACACGGGAGCGTTGACCGAATGACATATTTGGATTGATGATTATTATTTATGTTGCTGCCCAGGTCAGCAAAAGGGGTGTACTAGTACAAGCATATGTCTTGTGTATTCCTAAAGCGTCAGTATGTCGCATGAAGTGTTAGACGAGACTGCCCGAGTGTTCGACACAGATCGAATTCGTGGAAGCTTCTTCTCATTTTAAAATTACAATCATGATGACGTGAAATCTTTTTATTAAGAACTTGAAAATAGATGTTATGACCCCATAAACCAAAACTAATATGACGTATACATATCCTGCAGCTCAAAATTTGTTATTATGCAATTTTTTGTGGTTTTGTTTGCTAAAGCGGCAAATAGGTACTAAAGATTGTACTATAGTCGTCATGCCTTTCCAAGCAGAAAAACTCTTTCGCATGCTGCATGAAACGATAGACCAACATTATAAACAATGCCTTGTGCACGTCACCTTAAAAACAACATGCGAGAATTTAATTTCTGTGCTGCCGCATGTACAATATGTATGATTAGCATTTGTGTGCAATAGCATGTATGGCCTCAGTACAGGCGTTTGACACCTATAACGTCACGAGAAATGTTTGTTCTCTTGAAAGTGTCATACTCAATTTACGTACGGCGTACGTTCGCGACAGTGAGCTATATATATATATATATATATATATATATATATATATATATATATATATATATATATATATATATATATATACAACAAGCTCAATTTCCAGCTCGATTGTGCACTTGGCGCTGTTTCAGAGGACGGCTTCCTCTGGACACAACAGTGCAATACAATTATCTTTAGCAGGCGATATGTCCCACATCGATGAAGGCCGTTGTTTGTTGTCCTGATCTGTCACCTGACTTGATCTTCACTGCCGAGTTCGCTGCTCCATAAAACACCAGTGAAAGCTTGACCTTTCTACCACTCACGCTGAACGCCCTCCCAATAATGAGGTCACGCATCTCAGCTGGAAATGTCATGTCAGTGCCGTTTAATGCACTACAAACTGTGTCATCAGAACAAAGGTACCAAAGAACGCAGCTGTCCAGCGAACCTCTTCTGTTGTATTTTTTTCTTCTTCGAGTAAACTGTATACTGTTTTCGCAAATTATAGAAGTTAGATAAGCTAGCCTTCTCTGAGATCTTAATACTACGTGCTCCTAAACATATACACGATCACCTTTATTGCATCTGAGCAGCGAAACTTTAGCAGTAGAAAACTTTCATACATTTTTTCTACGCTTCTCCACAACAAAAAATGACACAAAAAATGACAACTGTGACCGCATTTGCAGTTTGCATCAGTTATAAAATATAATGTACAGGAAGTCTCAGTCTGTAGATATCACTAATTGGTAAACACCGGACCTGCCGAAAATCTTACTGAATGCCTGATGACAATTACTTAGCGATCGTTTGAAAACAAACACACAAACACACACAGACACACACACACAGACACACACACACACAACAACGTTTGCGATACATTGTTAATATATGCGCCAACCTAGCACACCATACAATGAGTGTTTAATAGCAGCGTTTACTGATACCATTATCTGCAGATTTGATCCGCTACCTTCTTTGTTATTGCAGGCAACCCTACAATAACAATAACTTCTGTTTTGAATAAAGATCAACGCACAATTTAATCTTTTGTAAATCATTCTGAGCAGGAAAGCTGTAACATTATTAAGTCTAAACTGCTTCTATACACTTAGCTCGCCTAGGACTCCTTCATGAATGAATTTTAATCAGCATCTTATCGAACCAACAGTTTTTAATTAAGATCGACTGCGGACTCCTGTAGCTTCTGTGGATGAAGCTCCTATTGTTTAGTCGTGGCAACTGGGCATTTGATGGCCATTGAATTGTTTTAAATGCGAAACATTTTTAGCGAACATTGGCACATTGAGCGTTTTATCTACGTATCTATCTATCTACCCAGGCGCCTACGTCTCCCGGTAAGTGTTGGGGGTGGTCAACACTTACCAGGAGCTCCGGGAGGCTCACCTAACAAGCCAATACACCCGCCTGGCACAGACACCATCAGGCAGACGACTCCTAGATCGCCTACACATCAGGCATGAATTCCACACAGAGGAGCGGGTACGAGTGCCCGAACATTGGAAATACGCAATCCATGTTCGACCCCTCCCCACCAATGTGTCCCATGAGTCACACGCTGGCCGCCGGGAGGCGCGGGCTCTTGCCCTCCGGCACCGATACGGCTCTAAACAAAACGTATTTTACACGGACGTCGCCGGCCCTTATCACGGGGGTTGGTATACGGCAGCCGTAGTCCACCAAGACAGGCATGTGGATGGTCTCCCCTTCCGCGCACCCAATGCTACTCATGCTGAAGAGGTGGGCATAGCCCTAGCCATCTCACATGACACTTCTAAAACCATAATATCAGACTCGAGAGGAGCCTGCCCAAATTTTGAACTGGGATGGATCTCACCCCTAGCTGCCAAATGCTTAAATCCTGTCCGCGGGTAGGTTACCCCTCTCCCCGCTCAATAATCTGGACTCCTGGCCATCAGAGCCTCGTAGGCAATGAGGCATCGCACGCTGCCGCCCGCGCTCTCATTCCCCGGGCCACTGCCTCGCCCACCGATGACCCCTCTGATCCAGAAGAGTACTCTCCTCTTTTCCTCTTCTAACTTTTAAAGCTATAACTACTCATTATCGGGACTCCCACCGCCGCTTTCCTGCGCTTTGCATAGGGCTGAGGAAGGCGGACGAGAGAATTCTTCTCCGAGTATTCACGAATACGTTACAGTGCCCGGCAGTGCTTAAACATTTTGATTCTTCTTTTTCCGGCCTCTGCCTGTACTGTGCGGAGGTGGCTGACACCTACCACATAGTATGGGCATGCCAGCTCAATCCTTCTTTACCCCCGAACCCCAACCCAACCCGAGAGGACTGGGAGGCGGCCCTGCTCGGCTGCCAGGACCTTCCGGCCCAAAAAGCCATGGCCCGGCGTGTCAGGACAGCGGTCACGACCAATGGGGTCCCTGACTAGGGACTTCACCTGGTATTGTAAGGGAGCTCACCCACTAGGGGCTGGTTTCCCGAACAACCTCTCTGTATATAACAGCTTAATAAATGTTTACTACTACTACTACTACGTCTGGATGCTCTCATGATCGCCTCTTTAACTTGGTGTAGACCAAAATTTTCATGGGAGGGTAAGAGCAGTTGACGAATTTGACTGTCGGGTCATGGCATGAATAACGTGAAAATCCTGTCGCGTACGTCGTCAAGCCCTTTCCTCCAGACACGTGTGGCACATACCCGTTTACCACGGGCCGCGGTGTATGGGTATAAGCCACATGTGATTGACAATTTATATCTGCCCAGGAACAGCAAGAACAGACATTGGTAATTTAATTGCGAGAGTGGTAAGAAAAACCGACATCGGCAGCGTTGACCCGACGAATGGAAACAATAGGAATTGGGATCCCAGCAGGAATCGAACCCAAGCATTCGAACCCAATCAGGCATTCTACCACAAAGCCATGCCAGGTCTCTGGCATGGCTTGGTTTGGAAAAACAGCCTATGCAGGAGTAATGTCGGTGCAAAGTCAATTCTGGTTGCGATGCTGGCTATCTAATTTTACAAGAAAGCAATGAACACTACATATGTACTCCTACGATAAAGGCGTCATATCAGATTAACGTTTGGGGTTCCAGGGTTGGCTCCGCTTTTATAGCACTCTAATAAACATTACGTTTGTATTCCGATGAATCAGCAAGCTATATTGAATTATTGCTAGACCCCGGAGGAATAGATTAATGAAAGTTACGTATGATATTCACATGATTGCACCATAAAGTGCACCTAGTTTATATAATACTCACGTGTGTACTCTACCGTGAGGGCTCACGTTACGTCGCACCATAAGTTACCCTTTAAACGCCAGTGTTGTTGACGTGCCTGGTAAGCCCACGGTGTGCACACAGCTACTACACTTACAAAAACACGTCGATCCAGCTCGTAACGCTTGGTTAAAAGCCATAAAATACAGCATAGAAGTACTCGCTGACTGCTTCGCATGAAACCAATTCCCGCAACGCATGCACTCTAAGAAAAAAATAAGTCAAGAGAGGGTCACGGCACCGTGACCTTATTCGGGTATCAATTTGACCCCTTTTGCAAGAAGCAGAAAAAGAGTTAGGACTTCTGGAGGAGTCACGTGACTCTCGTGAAGCGCGTTTCGATTGGCTTCCGTGCACTCACAGAATAGATCGAGTAAAAAGGGCGTATTTTTATCCCACAACAATAAACGTGGTCGGGCTTGCTTGCGTTTCCTTTCTTAGAAACTTGGCGCTTGCCACTTTCCTACCACGAATGCAATGTCATGCTCATAGCGCACATGCTGTTCGTGACCAGAAAGTACCGGGCGCGCGGTGATAATGAAAGGAAAGGCGCGCTAGATAGATGACGATCTTTGTTGTGGGACAAAAATAAGCCCTTTTCATTCGATCTATTCTGTGAGTGTGATGAAGGCTACGCTGTATACGCCGTACATATCGCACGTTTGCCGTTCGGCGCCGTTCTGGCGCCATGGCCCGTGGCTCGCTCGCCGACGCAGCCAGCCGGGCTGATGGTGCTGGTGCGGCGCCTCCGCCTCCTCTCTCAGTCTGCTCGGTCTTTGAGAATGCGTGCGTCGGCTGCGCGGGTGACGTCAGTTGCCTGTCTTGTACACTCTAAGAAAAAGAAAGAATATGCGTGACTCTTTTCGGAGAGTCCTGACTTGCCACGTATAGGACTCTCTTTAAATAGTCACGGTGACTCTCTTGGTGGGTCAGGGTCGGCTCGCTCTAGGAGAGTCCCCTGACCCTCTAGGAAGAGTGGAAAGACTCTCATCCGAAGGATCACGTTACCACTTATAGGGAGTCAGACGACTCTTGCCGGTAACACTCCTACGGGGGTCAAGTGACCCACACCGAAGCGTCAAGCGACTCCACAAGTATTTTAACCTACTCATTTGACCCTTGCTCTACTTATGCGCGACTACTGTTGAAAATAGTGCAGTATTCATTTTAAGCAAGTCCAATAATACTTGCCGTTCTGCCCAGCGACTGCAAAAAAAGAATAGTTCAGTTTTAGCATTATTTTAATAAAGCTCGTCAAAGCAGCACATATTTTCAAGCAAAGTTTTTAAAAAGCGCGAAAGGATGGTCTGTGATTTCCAATTAAGAAGTTTGGGTATTCCTCATTTACATGCTTCTATGAGTAAAGTCAACTAAAATGTGTGACTGTGATGTGCACAGTGTCATATGGTGCTAAATAAACAGCAGAAATCACCATCATGTTTCCATATTTATTCCTTATGATTAAGAATAAATCAAAAAGTGGTGACGGCTTGAGGAGGTTGTCGCTCCTGTCCAGCGTGAGCACCATGAAAAACGGTATCTGAAAAGCAGAACGTGACATGATGAGAAAATGAAATTGCAGCAAAGGTTTGCAAAACCTACACAATAAGTGGTTCACACAGACATAACAAAGGCTAACAACAAAACAACAAAGCACATCCTCCGGCAGTCAGGGGCATGCCGTGAGCGCTTATTGACCGCATGTTTTATAAACTTAACCCATCCTTAAATACTCAGATAAACAGATGCGAGTACGAGGGCCCGATCAACACCCAGCGCGTGCGTACGCCGTCGATGTCGAGATCAGACATGTCATATGCTAGAATTAGCGCACATAACTCGCACAATCACTCGATTCTGTTATAATGCCCAACGTCATCGCAGTGTATGTAAACCACGAAAAGAGCAAACAGAAACGAGGGAACAGAGTACACGGCGGCGGCCTCAACAACGCGCGCCGTCGAAAGTCTAGAGCTCTTTCACTTTACCGGCGCGGCGTGTCCAACTTGAATGACTACCACGTACGTTCTGGAAGCCACCGTACTATATCTGCACCTCAAACTACCATCTTTAAGCCAACAAAAACCATTATATATAGTGCGCCTGAGCGTTCTATACACAGGCTTTTTTTCACGTTCCCATGCGCGGAAGCACGCTGCACACTCAAGGTCGATGGAAATGTTATTATGAAGTAGACTAAAGTGCATCTCAAAACGACATCTTGCACCTTCAGTAGTGCAGACACAACGTGCGATCAGCAAGAAATGATCCTCGATAATTGTTTGCATCGCTCACTTTATGGGAGCTTGTACAGCAACGCGCATAACGATGGTAACTCGTTAACTGACAGCTTTAGTTGGGCATCCGCAACAGCCCCGCCGACGCAGGCTGCTGTTAGAAATGGCTGGCAGATAACTTCAGCAAGGCTGCTGTGGACGCCCAGCTAAAGCTGTATAATTAGTACCTACGAAAGCAGTACACTCACCGTTAACTGGCGCCCGTTGTCGGTGTCCGCAGCTCCATGAACATGCCGCCCTCCAAGCGTCCCTTCGTGCACGGAGCTGGCGTCCACACCACCGAAGACGCGCAACCAACGCAACCACGCAACGCATTTCAATTCGCAATGCCCATAGACTGTCGCGCCGCCAAGCGGAATTCAGGAGCGTCCTCTCGAGGAGGGTTAGTAGACGATAAAATGGCAGCACTACGCAGTCGCTCCCTTGTTCGGCTGTGCTAACCTCAGTGTTAACGCGTTGGCAAGGAAGGAACACTACGACTTTGCATGTTCCCTGCATCAGTGAACAAACCGGGCCCTCCGTGACACGAGAAATCTGATTCGTTCTTGCGAGACGCAAAGTTTTCGTGAAAATACGTGGCAACTCGCGCTTTCAATGCTAGCCCACAGCGTACGCATACTATCAGCTTCGCCAGCTAGGTGGCATTGGCTTCGCGAGGCTTTCTGTAGCCACGTAGGTTAGTTAAATGTTATTGTCTGACATATTCAGTTGAAGCTCACCCTGTTTTACTTGCATATAGCATTGGTCAGTGTTTCTTGTAGTGCATGCGCTGCATGGATCGCATAATACTGTACGCGGGAGGTCGCGCGGGCTCGCGATGTGCTCTTCGCGCCCGGCTGGGCGCGAAGAACATTTTGCCAACTTTGCTCTCAGATCGGTCGCGCAGACGCCTCTCTAATTGTAAACGTGGTGACGCGGAGTGGTCGAAGTCGTTCGGCGGAGGAAATTCTTCAGATTGCTTTCAGCAGTGATGTTGAAAAAAAACCATCGTGACGACGAGGATTTTTCACTGGACGTAGCTAGAAGACTGTGAAAGCACCGAGAGTGACAGCGACGATGAACGATCAGCTGCTAACTCACGACGCGCGAGTTGCACTTCACGTCCCCTCGTGCGTTAATGTACTTCCACGCCCGTAAGTCACTTTGATTGTATTTATTGTATAATATCCTTGAGCGAGATCAGAATAAAAGCATAGTTCCTTTTGTGCATTGCATGTATCACAATTATTGTGGATATTATGGAGCGCCGCATCGCCAACACGCTCGAGCTCGACCAGCGAAGCGAAATGGTTAGAGCGATGGAACGTGCAGTCACGGCTACAATCCACGCCTCTCGGCTAACTTCTTCGACGTTGCGAAAAGGATACGTGTGCATTCTTTTCGACATTCATGTTTCGATCGTGCTGATCGAACCTGCAACATGCGAGTGAAGTACACACGGCTAGAGTCTCAGCATGGCTGTGACACAAGCGCTACTGAATGGGATGTTAAATGCACGTGTTCCGTTGAAGACGCAATTCCGCGTTGCGGACTGCGCAAGTAATGACGACGGCGTATTATGTTTGCAAACAATCACCACGTTAAACGTGCGGTCCTGTGCAGCAGCGATGAGGCTACTCGCTGGCGGCCTATACAACTGCGGCAAATCCGTCAGGCAGGCTCGGTACGTACTACCTCGGAGTGCCGTTCAGCTCATACGTCAATTTTAGTTCATGCTGTTTTATGTAGCACACACAGGATTTTGCAAAGCATCGTTATGCACGGTAACGGAGCTGAAATCTAACCTTTCACACCGCAGCAAATAATTAGGTGGCGGGTACTTTGCATTTTCCATGGTTTGGGAAAGTATTTTAGTCTCATATCCAATTCAACAGGGCTCATGACTTCATCCGGTGAAAGTGGCACGGGCCGTACGTCCGCACGTACTATCTGTTCCTTCCTATGCTAACAAACGGGTTGACCCGGGTTGACCCTCCTCCTGGCGCCATCTTGAAAAGCACGGCGCGCCACCTATAGTTCGTGGGCATTGCGAATAGACGAGGAGACTGAGAGACTGAGACGTCTGAGAGAGGAGAGCGGCGCGCCACCCCGGCGCCAACCCCGTCTGCGTCGGCGAGCAAGGCGCCACAACGGCGCCAAAGGGCAAGCGCGCGATATGTATGGCGTATACGGCGGCTCTTTCATGACGGAAGCCAATCGAAACGCGCTTCAGGAGGGTCCAGTGACTCCTTCCAAAATGCTAACTCTTTTTCGCTGCCAGTACCTTCCAAAAGGGGTCAGATGGACACCCGAAGAGAGTCACGGTTCCATGACCCACTTTTGACTCTCTTTTTTCTTAGAGTGTAGTTTTGTGTTGGAGCGAACATGCGCACCTTTGGTGGCGCTGACGCCAGGCTCCGTGCTCGAAGTGACGCTTGGAGGTCGAAATATTCATGGAGCTGCGGTCACGGACAACGCGCGCCTGTTAACGATGAGCGTACTGTTTTCGTAGGTACTAGCTGGGCGTCTGCACCAGCTGTGCGGAAGTAGGCGCCAGCCATTTCCAGCAGCAGCCTGCGTCCACAGGACAGTTGCGGATGCCCAACTAAGATAAAACTGCCAGTTAACGAGTTGACACCCTTATGAGCGTCGCTGTACAAGCTTTCGCACATTGTGTCTGCACTGCTGAAGGTGGCAGGTGTCGGTTTGAGATGCGCTTTAGTCTGCTTCATAATAACATTTCCATTGACAGTGAGTGTGCAGCATGCTTCCACGCGTGGGAACCTGAAAAAAAGTCTGTGTACAGAAAACTTAGACGCGCTATATATATTGGTTTTGTTGGCTTAAAGACGATAGTTTAAGATGCAGATATAGTACGATGTTTCCAGTGCGTACGCAGTAGTCACTTAAGTTTGACACGCCTAGCCGGTAAGGTGAAAAGGTGGAGGCTTTCGACGGCGCGCGTTGTTGCGGCCGCTGCCGTGCACTCCTTTTCCCTCGTTTCTGTTCGCTGTTCGCGTGGTTTGCCTACACATGCGATGACGTTTAACGTTATAACAGAATCGAGTGAGTGTACGTGACTGCGGGAGCTATGTACGATAATTCCATCATATGACATGTCTGATCTCCACGTAGATGGCGTCCACGCGCGCTCGGGGTCGTTCGCGCACTCGTACTCGCGTGTTATCTGAGTATTTAAGGATGGGTTACGTTTGCAAAACAGGCGGTCAGAAACCGCCCACGACGTGCCCCTGACTGCCGGAGGATGCGCTTGGGTGTTGGAATATGCCGGCGCAAAGCTGGGCTTATTCTGAAAGCAAATTCTGAAGCGATTTCTCAGAAAACAAAATGTTTTCATTCGTGTATAGCCCAGTGCCTACAGCGAAACGAAGTTCCCGCCTTCTTTTACGTGAAACTTTTTTTCGTTGCGAAATTCTTTAAAACAAAACACACATGTCAGATTTGTCTACAGTAATGGTCTGTTGAACAAAGGGTGGTTTTAAATAGAAATAATCAGTGTCTGTGTGTTGGTTATTCCCAGAATCCCGTATCTCTTCCCCGCCTCTTCACTTCAGTTCACAGCCACACTCGAGGAGGCGAAGGTGTCGCTATGGTCTCGTGATGAGAAAATCAGCGGTGGCGTTCGCCCTCTCAACGAGGCAGTCAGTCCTTCATTTCCTTTGGTTGGACAACACGACGTAGGAAAAGAGGTGAGTGACACCCACGCAAAGGAGCATAAACCAATTTCATTTTTCTTTAAAAGAGGCTCACATCATCTTGTGCTGCAAGTTTGTCGCCAAGTGACGTGTTACAAAAGCTACTATTTGCAAGTTTTTTATTCCACGATAACGGCAGAAAACTTTGTTCCTCACCATCCCTGTTTGCATTCGTTGTTTTGTTGTGAACCTTCATTATGTCTGTGTAAATCACTTATTGTCTACGTTTTGCAAACTGTTACTGCAATTCCGTTTTCTCATCATAATATCACGTTCTGCTTTTAAGATACGATTTTTCGTGGCTGCTCACGCTGAACAGTAGCGACAGTATCGCAAGTCACAAGTCTGATGCCTCCAGCCGTCTCCACTTTTTGATTTATTCATAATCATAGGAATAAATATGGCAACATGATGCCGATTTTTGCAGTTTATTTCGCACCATATCACACTTTGCACGTCACTGTCACGTAATTTATTTATTTATGCTCATACAAGCATGTAAATAAGGAATGCCTCAACGGCTTAATTGGAAATCAGAGACCATCTCACGCTTTTTAGATTACGCTGCTGGAAAAGGTGTGTTGTTTTGACAAGTTTCATTAAAATAATGCTAAAATTGAACTATTCTTTTCTTGCAGTCGTTGGGCACAACGGCAAGTGTTATTGGACTTGCTTAAAATGAATTCTGCATTATTTCCAACAGTCGTCGTGCAAAAGCAGAGAATGGGTCAATTGAGCAACTTAAAATAGTTGTGGAGTCGCTTGACGCCTCGGTGTGTTTCATTTGACCACCGTATCCTTCCACTCTTCTTAAGAAGGTCAGGGTACTCCCCTAGAGCGCGCAGAGTCCGACCCACCAAGAGTCGTCTTACTCCCTCATAAGTGGTAACTTGATCCTTCGGATAAGACTTCTTCCACTCTTCCTGGAGAGTCAGGTCTCTTCAAGAGGTCAGTTGGTGCGCTCTTAGAGCGCGCAGACTCTGACCCACCGAGAGAGTCACCGTGACTCTTTAAAGAGAGTCGTATACTGGGCAAGTCAGAACTCTCCGAGAAGAGTCACCTATACTCTTTTCTTTCTTGTGTGGGACCTGCTGAATTTTTTTATAGCTGTTACCCTTCCCCAGAGCTACTTATTTAATTTCCAGTAATACGCCAGAACCATTATACAACATGCACCTCATGTGAAGCTTGAAGTGTTCAAGAATTTCCCTTTTACACTCTGCGAGTAATATGAAGCAAAACAAGTTGGAGAAGATGACATGCAAGCAGCAAACGGGCACTGGCGCTTCAATACAAATGTTTCCTTTATTTCGTCTCAACTTTCAATCGTATTTCTTGTTTATGCTCTAAAAATCTATTCTGTAATTTACCGCAATGAATTATTAGTAGCTCTACTTATTTGTGCCACCTCAAGCTACGTGGGCCAGACGGGCAGATGTCTGAACGAGCGCTTACGGGAACACGCCAATAACGTTCGTAATGGCAAAGATGGCTTCCTGGCGCTTCACGTGAGCACGTGTGGGTGCACTCCGCAGTTTGAAAGGACCACAGTCGTGGATAAGATTAAAGAAGAGCATGAGCGTATAATCTCTGAGGCAGCTCAGATGGCGCGTGAAAGGGGCACGTGCGTAAGCAAGCCATCAATTGCATTGTCAGACAGGGAGCTCTGTTTTTTGGGATGCGGGAGTTGACGTAGCAGGCTCAGTGATAGTTGATGTATAGTTATTTCATATCTTTGCTTATGTTTTCACCTTCTGTTACCGATTGTTTTCTGTTAACCCGGGTATATAAGAGCATTCGTGTCAATAAAAATTCAGTTGGAAGTCAGCGCTTGTCTCGTCTTTTTCCTGTCCGCCGTGTCTTATTTTCGCGCTGTTAACCTTAAGCTACTCCCCAACTTGTCTTACGTAATACCCTCGCATGAGGCCCTAATGGGTAGTGCAAATAAATTAACTACAGGAGCATGGTGCAAAAGCCGATTAATTTAGTCGTGGCATGTGTACAATCGCTACCATTAGAATTCAATGGAGTGGAAACATTCGGTAGTCAATGCCTAAAGTTTCCTTTTTACAGCGAAAGCTGTTATGAGATCATTTCACCGGCCGTTTTTGGCGCCGTAGTTGTCCGCCGCCGCCGCCGCCGCCGCTGCCGCCGCCGCCGCCGCCGCCGGTGTCCGTAACCAGTATCGCTCGAAATAAGAAAAAGAAAACTAAATAAGAAAAAAATTCCAGGATGGAACGAGGTTCGAACCTGGGCCCTCTGCGTGGGAGCCCGGTATTCAACCTCTGAGCCATGCGGGTGCTTGAAACTGCTTTGCAAACAGGTCCTATACAGGCTTCATGTCGGGAAGGAACCACATTAGCATATTCAATATAGCGTGGTAGAAGAGCAAAATAAGCACCAAGCGTCGCACAACGCGAATTCTGTAACCAGGCATCACACAATGCGAATTGCGCAACGAGTAGGGTGTTGAATGCTTCCAACCCATTACAAAGGCCTCTGCCATAATTCTTCATCTTCATCAGGCACAGTATCAACAAAGTGCGCATAATGCCTTACATGCGTTCAGCAGGTACCACGGCTCTCCGTAAAATGACGAAAAATGGCACCGTGCCTGCTGCCCTACTTCTCAAAAATTACAATTATTCAGAGCGTAGTGGGTTCCTCGCAAGTGCACTTGTATTCGTTGCCAAGGAAGCCCATAAGCGCATGATCCATTTCCTCGGGGTCTCAGTAAAGTTCTTCGCCCCCCCCCCGTCTCTCTCCCACGTCAACGTATGTTATACAGCATGACGGGAGAGGGCAATAGCGAGCCGGCGTCACCCAATGCAAATTACATAACTGGTGGGCCGTTTAAAGCTTCCAACCCATTACAAAGGGCTGAGCCGTAATACTTCATCGTCATCAGTCGTCGCGTCAACAAAGTGCACATAATGCCTTACAGACGCGTAGCTGGTGCTTCGCTTCTCCGCAGAATGACGAATAATGGCTTAGTAGGCGCTTCCCAGCTTCACAAAAATTATGATTTATGGCGTAGTGGGTACCTTTCTAGTGTACTTGTATTGTAGCCCCAAGAGAGCTTACAACGCCGCTCTTCCAGCTTTCGCTGTGACTGTGCTGCGGTTTCAGCGCAGGCCTGGCGTTTTATTTCACCCCCTGAAATAAACTTTGTAAACTTGTGTGGCTGTATGTGTTATGCGCTTATCACTGTATATATCATAGTCGTCACCCAGCACCTGGAGTAGCATGTCAGGCGAACAGCCAGGCAAACAGCTCCAGCTTTTCATTAAAATGTTTATCTCTCTCTCTGTCTACGTCTCGCCCAATTGCCTGACATTGCGTGGCAGCGTGAGCAACTTCCATAGACTCTTTCACGCACCGTACCTTCGAGTTTTGAACTTTTTTTTAACCACATTGTTTTGAGCAATTACGCTACGTTAGCGCATATGTTGCGAGCTTATGCTTGGCTGGGTAAAAAGTGGGTTAGTTGCCATTAAACGCATGGACGCGATCAACGTTTAAAGAAATTCAACGTCAAGATATGGCTGAGTGTTTACAGCGTGATGGGGAACGCTCGCTCGATGCCGATGACGATTCTTCTTTTCCTCTTTTTCCTCTTGAGGAAATTTATTACACGCACGCAACCACTCGATATACCACGTCTCTGGGTTTCCGTTCCTTCGCATTAAGAGAAAAGTTTGTCAGAAGTAATTTTTAAACAATATTTATACGTTGGATGCTCCTTGAACGCTAGCTAAGAGCATAGTAATTTTTAGATGGATTTGTGGGATGAAATAAATTCTTCACATCAGTTATGCCTCTGAAGAAAGTAACAGTTTCCTTACAGAAGTACAAATTCGAATAAAAGAAACTTGTCGCAATGATTACAAAATGTTCTATTATAGAAAGTATTGCAAGCGGAATTATAATAAAAGAAATGTATTATTTTTTTGGATTAGCCGGGCAAATTGTGACTAAAATGACATGGGCAAATTTCACATTTGTCTGACAATCAGCAGCTGATAAGTCAAATATATGCAGAATATCATCTGCCAACGATTTTTTTTATTGATAAGGATACCTAAGATTCAAATTAGATCAGTTAAAGGATAAATATTTTTCATAAACAGCGATGACGGAAATATGACGGAGTGACACCAGCGATGACATCAATACAAGTTAATTTTTACGCAGTCATGTTTTGGGGCCGTCTCCAAGTAGAAAAGTTGAGGAAAATAATGCAAGTTACCTTTAAAATCACACGTACTTTCATCTAAATTAAGACTAAGCATCAAGAAAGTCACGTCTGCTTTGTATAAGTTCTCATGCAACGTCCCGGATATCGGCGCCACACTTGCCAAATACGCTCGTGCCTCAGGATTATTGCCTCAAACTGTCAAAGAACGGCATTAAAGAATGGGCTAGTCAATCGAGCACGTACTTAGTAACAGATTTAACGAATGCATATGACAGCATATCTCACATTTAAAAGGGTTCAGCTCAAAACGGACACAACAGACAAGGAAGCGCCAAGGCCTCTGCGCATACTTTTGACTGTTCTTAGTTACAATACACAAACATATAACTTACACACAGTTGGGAGTCCGTGCCCTTTCTTATGCCTTCTTTCTGTACTGTGTGCGTTTTGCGGTGAAGTGTTTAAAATATGGAATACCAATTAGCCCACTCCAACACCTTGCTTCCGCATATCTCCTTAATAGTGTAACTCCCGGTAATTACGCAAAGCAAACCGAAGTATGGTACGACCCCTCGTCATTACATCTAGCTAATAACCTCAAAACATAATAGCGACTTTTTTATAATTTACGACCTTTAACGTGTCAAGGTGTCACGAATGTCCCTTGTGCTTATTGAAGTATTTTATCAAACGTGGTGATTTTGGCTTCATCCTCCACATAATTTTTACTTATAGACTTCTACAATGTACTGTGTAGTGCCAATTTAGCGGTGAATGTAAGACAAATAGATTAGCTTTACGTTTCCTTATATCGAATTATCATTATTTACTTTGACAGGCATCATTTTATCCAGCAATAACTAAGAGAAACAGGTCGTATCCTACTTTTCCAACACGGCTGGGATTTTTTGAAGAAATATGTTCGTCTTCCGCTGCCACATGTATTTTTCATCTTAGAAAAATAGGAGTACCAGAGACAATGAGTGACGGGAATAAAAGAACGCAAGACTCAAGCGCTTTTTACTTTCATGCTAGTGGATTAAAAGAAGCCTCCCCATTCTTGGCGACTATGAATAGCGGAAGTAAGTAGGAAATGATCTCTGAACATTACCTAACAGTTATGAAACTGTTCTTTTATTGAGGAACCTCGTTTTCAACGTAGCCGCCTGGTTGCGGCTCGGGCTGGGGAGCGCCGCCTGGTTGGCCTTCTGGCGCAAGTTGTGGTTGTTCGACCGGTGCTTCCGCAGGCTGCGCCGCTGGCTGTTCGGGTTGTGCTTCGAGTGAGCCTTCGGGTTGCGCTTCAGGCTCTGGCTGAGGCTGCGCCTCTGGCTGTGGTTCAGGCTGTGGCTCTGGCTGCGCTTCGGGTTGTGGTTCAGGTTGTGCTTCTGGCTGGGGCTCTCCTTCTGGCAGTGGCTGCGCTTCAGGCTCCGGCTGGGCCTCAGGCTGTGCTTCGGGTTGAGCTTCTGGCGTGACCTCAGGTTGCGCTTCAGGCTGGGCTTCCTCCGGTTGAGGAGCCGGTTCTGCTTCCGCTGCTGGCGCCGTTTCGTCGCTCGAAGCGTCGCTTCCCTCGGGCGCCGAAGCCAATTCAGGCTGCGTCTCGGGCTGCGCTCCAGGTTGCTCTTCAGGTTCAGGGGCAGGTTCGGGCTCAGCAGGTGCTTCTGGCGCAGTTGTGCCCACATTGACTGGGTTTTCTGGCGCTGCCTCAGTGACAGGTTGTTCTCCTTCGGCTTCGCTTCCACCCTGGGGCTCTGTGCTTGTTTCTGGGGTGGGTTCGGTTCCTCCCCTCCCGGCCAATTCCGTGTCTGGCCTGGAGACGGACCATGTCGAACTACCTACAACGCAGCGTCCGTTCTGGCACTTTCCAGTTCCACGGAAGAGAGCCTGCACCGAGTGGAGCAAATGTCATATGCTACTGTGGTAACACTGAGATGTCAGGACGGCATATTTTACCTGAAAATAAATCTTTGCCTTATATAGCACGACTTAACGCTGTCGTTCTTCTGATTCGCTTTTCTTGTTTTCTTGTAGCTATCAGTACACTATAAACAATGTTCGACAGCTTACAGACGGTCTCTCTTTGTACCCTCAAAGTTTACAATGTAATTTGCCGTATGAATACACTTTACCCACAAAGCCGGGAACAACTTGTTAATTATTTCCATTGTAAGGCAGAATACATTCAACTCCGGGTCAATTTCAGTGAGGTGCATTCGGAGGGCTTTCGCTACAACGCGCACTGATTAGAAGCCGGCTGCTCAGTTCAGTTGAATGCATGACGTTTGTGTACTTGGTGTCCCGTCATGTGAAAGCTACATGGAAATTGCGTGCAATTTGATGATGTTCGACATGCCAACATTAGTGATGAACGTCTGGAAACGTTTATTCTTGCTCGCTGTGCCGCTGGGATCATGAGACGTGCCATATGCCATAGAAAGCGATGAAGAACTGCTAGAACGCGAAGGTAAGTAGCCTATGCTCCTGATCAGACAGAAGAGAATCGGCAACTACAAATTTGAAAATCGCATGCAGCAGAGCGCTGACACATGTCATATCAGTTAAACATACACGACTGCCCTGCTTAACAATGGTAGATGCATACATTGCATAAGAATAATCGATCTCTCGCCAGCGTTTAAAAAAAAGTGGAGGAAAATGCTACATCTTTGTACGATCGTTAATCGAAACGTTTTTCCTTAATACAATGTTTGTTTGACGTGCAAAACCCACCAACGTGCGTTTTAGTTGAAATCCAAGGCGTTCTTCGCCATTGAATGTGCCATGTACTTTGTTAATACATTAGCCCACTTCTGCTTTTCATTGGCCGCTAAAAGGTGATGACACAAGTTTTATCAAAGCGCATAAACTGCATTAGTAGGGACTCAGCTTCGCAAACTCCAACGCTATATATTATTCATACATTACTGATCTTTCAGCACATAAGTGTACCGCCATTACCTGTGGCACACGTCACTCATGTTCAAGCGTAATAGAAGAACAATATATTTGACAAATATTTCCACATGAAGGATATAGCTACTGGTCTTGCCTGTACCGCTAGTGTAAGGATAAGACACACAGTACATTGTAAATATTCAGTTTATTTGCCCGCTTACGTCAACTGGAATTAATCATAACATCTTCCCTCTCGCTCTCTCCATACGCCATGAATGACTGAAAACAATATCGTTTGTCGTACTAATAGCCCATACTTGTGTCTCCCATGATTCCCTGTGATGAGACCTGGCATAGCACTACGAGTGGAGCGGACTTCCACAACTTTTTGTCATCCAGTTAAATAAGAGCGCCTCACGGATTACACGGCTGATTTCTGGGAGTTAAATTGGAGAAGTGGTCCATTTTCTGTGAGGTTCGCCACATTAGAGAGGTTAGGAACTATCTGCCGCAATTTTTCGTGCTGTAAAGAGGTATGTGACTGTATTTTGATCTTCCTCCTCTGAAATCCTCTATCGTCCTGTAATTCAGTAGAATGAAAGAGGGAAGGAAAGGCCGGCTTTTATTACCCTGCATCAAGTGGCGTCCACAATTGCCGGGAATTCCAGACGTGGTTAGAACTTGTGCTGTTTCGTTTCGCAGCACGGCTCCGTGGCATGTCGCAAAAAATACAAATTTGCTCTTAGGAGCTCTTAGTCGCCGCAGAATCAAATTGTTACTGGGGAGCCAGCGGTTGGCGTACGCATCTAATTGTGAAACAGTATCCTCATAAACAAGCAGGGGCTCGGCATAAGATGTACTCACAGCGCAAGGCTCTCCGTCAGGTTCGTTAACAGCACGGACTGGCCATCCTTTGCAGAGATACCGACACCGCACTCGGAAGGGCTAGAACAAACGCATGCACCAATCATTTCAGACGGTGTGAGTAGCTAAACATATATTCTTGCAGAAACACTAATGCGACGTACATTTTTCGCAGAATTTTACAAATTTCCACAAAATCGTACCGATAAACTTCCTGAAAACATATGATAAAAGTCATAGCCATTCACGGAGCATACCTTAAAATTATGACATAATATAGCTCCGTTCCAACCGTATTGCATAGCAGCAGCAATAATTTGCAAACGCAAAAAAGGTCAGTTTATAACTACAAAACACTTTCAAAATAGTATTAGCGTGCGCACACGTACCACCACCAATTTAGCGTACTGTAGAAGTACAAAAACACAGGTTAATTAAAGGATGTTTGCTTGATATAAGGAATATTTGTGAAACCTGTGATAACTCAGCCTATTACAGCACCTAACCGAAGTTTATTGACATAATACAGTGATATGAGCTCCCTTTTGCATAAAAGCAGCAAAACTATGTCAGAAAAACGAAATCGATGTATCACAACACTGACTTCAAAAACAGTGTGGATGTTGCTTCCACGAGAGCCTAGAGGTTCATAGAAAAGCTACTTAGTAGTTTCCTTTTCTTTAGGACATTGGCGGTTTTTGTTTACTCGTAATACTGACGGCGCAGGGCGTCACATTTGGTGTGTACTTGCACGACCCGCATGAAGGATACTGAAGTTCCCCGAGGAACTATATACGTACCAGTTGGAGATCAAATGCTCTTGCACATCTTGCACCTCCTTTGCCGTAGTTATTCCAGCTTGGCCATTCTGCAATGAAAATACGCGGGTACAATAGAAAATATAATCACGGAAGCTTGAAACACGTCCCAATACAACGGGCTCTCCAGATGGAATATGTGCTTAGAGAGACGCTTGTTGCTGAGGACAAGGGTAATATGCAGCCACTTGTCAAGCATCTACACACCAAGGAGAAAAAAAAGAGTCAAATGACTTTTTCCAGAGTCCTGACTTGCCATATATATGACTCTCTTTAAAGAGACACGCGAACTCTCTTTGCAGATTGTTGTACCCTCGTCGGAAAGTCTTGGAACCCAAAAGAACAGTAAGTCGTCTTTTTAAAGAAAGACATACATGTGTCAAGTCAGGACTTGCAGAAAATAGTTACACATGTTCTTGTTTTTTTTTTCCTTAGTCTTTAGCAGTAATCAGTGTTCCTTAGGTGTCTTGTTACATTATTTGCTGCGAAACTGCCTCAAGTAGATACGGTCAAATGAGAAGTGGTAAAACTACTGAAAACTGGCAGAAATCAGGTGCGGCTAAAACTTTTTTTCTGTGCAACATACTAGACAGCGACGCAGGAGAATCTGGAGGCTTCTATAGGTCATGAGTTGTTTAACAAGGAATGACACTGGGGCCGAATTTTCGACAACGGGACCTTCCTTTGTTACCACAGCCATACAACTATTAGTCATCTTGAAAATTTGCCTCCCGCACATGACTTGTTTTCCGACTTATCATAATTCTGGGTTACATAGTATTTCTTTCATTGCTGAAAATGTACGGTTTTGATAGTAGAGTATGTTATCTGTCTGTATAACAGTAATAGCTTATAATCAAGGACATATCGGCTTTCTTCAATTCCAAAACACTGTCGACGGCTGCGAATCGTCAGAGTTTTTTAGTGCAAAGCAAGCCCGTAACCACCTAATTAAAATTCAACCTAATGAGTGATGACAGAGGTGTTTCTTCTGTAAAACGCAAGTACTCTGAAAACTTGCGTTTCTGAAGAAGAAGCGCAATGCAGTGCTTAAATGTAGTTAGGTGTTTTCTATAAAAATAGCTTAGGCACTACAATCACTGTGTGCTGAAAGCGTGCTTATCTAACTCGAAATCTCGCAGAAACGCCCAGGCCATGATGTCCAAAATTATTCTTTGAGTTGTGCAGCGTTGCATTCAAGACTACGCAGGTATATCGCTTTTTCTTTGCGTTGTCCACAAAAGGAGACTCTGCCAGAAGTAATAAAAGCTTCGTGCGTGCACCTTAGTTGTGGAATGTGAATTTCGCAGTCAGGTTTTGTGCTTGGGTGCTATAGTCAATTTTAGTTATTATATTTCAAAAGCTTTCTTCAACCTTCTGGTGTTACTTTGAGAACGTTGTTCGATATTTTATTTTGAGCCCTGCACGCTCCACTCTTTGAAGAGCTAAGGAGTAGCCGATGCCTTATTTGTGCGCCAATTTCTCCTCCTTGTAACATATTAATAACAAATAAGCAAAGCGACTGCCCCAACGAGAAGATTAGGCTTGTAAAATTTTGAGACAGCGTAGTAGCTCATTATAAAGCAATTAAGTTTTGAGTCACATTAAGTGTCGATTTCAGCTAAACAGTACGTTTTAACAGAACTAAACCATGCGGACCATTTTTTCATGGAGGAGGATAACGCCATATGTTCGCAAAGTCACGCGTCAGGTGGTGCCTGAAGCAGGTATATACCTCATGAAAGTTACTCCCCTTCACCTTACATTTTGAGTAGTGCGTACCGTGAAGTGAGCATCTGGGTCATGGAGCAAACGTGAATGATATACCCCTAGTTTCTGACTGTTATGTCAGCGTAAAGGTGAAAATAATGTCGCGGCTAACATTCTAGTGATGCTATCACGAACTCCCGAGTATTTTGACTTAAGTAATGCAAATATAATGCGACTCAGTCGTTATTAAAAGAAAGGTGTCGCCAAAGAAGGACTAGTCGTAATTCCTGCACTGAAGTCTCTCGCAGGTAAGCAAAGACAACTTAGGATCTTGAAACGGTACCTCATCTGAGCAACCTTGACGATTTTCTCGTTATACAAGGGCATCATTAGCAATTTGAATGGCTAAACGAATCTCTACATGCCACGGCGATGCATTGCATTTGGTTAATCTGGGTTTTCTACTGGTCTTTTTTTTAACATCACTATCGAAGCACGAGCTTTAACGATAGCGTGCGGTGTAACGAAGCCTTACGTACTTGGTAACGTGACGAGAACGCTACAGAGCGGTTCCGCGTACTAGCAGCTATTTGCTTCCTGTAGTAATAAGATGGATGAAGATGCACTCACTGTGAGTCTCTTCACAGTTGGCAACTGCTACTGCTCCCAGGAGGAGCGCGAGCAGTAGTGTGGCGTACATTGCGAGAAATCCTTGTCCTGAGTGAACAGGAGGCGGGTGGGCCGTCGGAACTTATACGGCGCGTCCTCTCGATGCGACATCCGGGATTCGCTACGGGATGCTACGAAGAAAGCGAAACACGCCTTGCTGCCTTCCGGGCAGACGATAATACCTGCAACCGCTATATGATCCGACGCACACTGGAAGCCTAAAATGAGCTCTGAAAGTATGAATGCGTACTGGTGACCTTGGAGTGCTCTTCGAGAACTTCGGCGTCACAAAGGATGTTGCGTGCATCCTTCTCGTGTTGCCATGTTTGTTCGCAGCGTCCGGACATTTCATAATTCACTGGATGTCACTGCTGTTCATTTAGCACAGAAAAAAAAACGCCAGGCCTGCGCGGAAAGCCCAGTACTGTCACAGCGAAAGCTAAAAGAGCGGTATTTCTAGAGCCCGTTATAAAACTCTCTTGTGGCTACTGATACAAGTAAACAAGCAACGTACCCACTACGCCACAAATCATATTTTTTGTGAAGTTGGGACGCACCCAACACGACATGATTCGTCATTCTTCGGAGTTTGTTGATGCGACGGTTTATGACGATGAAGAATAATGGCTGAGCCATTTGTAATGGGTTGGAAGCTCTAAACGACCCACAATTCACATCGTGTGACGCCCGGTCGTTATTTTACTCTCCCACCACGCTATATAACATAGGTCAACGTGAGAAAGAGAGAGAGAGGGAAAGAACTTTATTGAGACCCTGAGGAAATGCATCATGGGAGCCTTTTGGGCTTCCTTGGCAACCTATAGAACTGCACTTGCGAGGAACCCACTACGATATAAATGATCATAATTTTTTGAAGTAGGGAAGCAGCCTATTTCATTTTTCGCCATTCTGCAGAGAATCGTGGTACCCGCTAAACACCTTTAAGGCATTACGTGCACTTTGTTGATGCTGCGGCTGATGAAGATGAAGAATTATGGGAGAGTCCTTTGTAATGGGTTGGAAGCATTCAACAACCTACTCGTTGCGCAATTCGCATTGTGTGACGCCTGGTTACAAAATTCGCGTTGTGTGACGCTTGGCTGTTATTTTACTCTTCCACCACGCTACATTGCATGTGTTAATGTGGTTCCTTCGCGACATGAAGCCTGCATACGGTCTTTCTGCAACGCAGTTTCAAGCACCGGCATGGCTCCGAGGTAGAACACTGGGCTCCCACGCAGAGGGCCCAGGTTCTAACCTCGTTCCATCCTGGAAATTTTTCTTCTTTCGTTTTTTTTTCTTATTTCGAGCGATAGTGGTTATGGACACCGGCGGCGGCGGACAACTACGGCGCCAAAAAGGGCCCTTGTTGTGATCTTATAACAGCTTTCGCTGTAAAAAAATTAAAGTGTTCATACTTTTTCCGAAGCCCACAGTAGCAGCCGCTGACCTACTCCTGTTTTGATTATATGGACAGTCTAACAGCAATCAATGTGACTAAGCTCGTGTTGCGACATCAACCTTTCCGACATAAAACAACTGCATTGATGGCAGGGACATTCCTCTGTTTTACAAGGTTGTTAAATTGAATTACTCGCCGTGGTCGCCTAGCAGATAAGCTGTCGCGCTGCATAGTTCGATAATGCTGGTTAGATTACCCGTCATGGCCGTCGCATTTCGATGAGGGCGAAATGTAAAAAAAAAACGCCAGGCCTGCGCTGAAACCGCAGCACAGTCACAGCGAAAGCTGGAAGAGCGGCATTTCTAGAGCCCTTTGTAAGCTCTCTTAGGGCTACACTACAAGTACACTAGAAAGGTACCCATTACGCCATAAATCACAATTTTTGTGAAGTTGGGAAGCACTTTCTAAGGCATTATTTGTCATTCTGCGGTAAAGCGAGGCACCAGCTACACGTCTGTAAGCCATTATGTGAACTTTGTTGACGCGACGACTAATGACGATGAAGAATTATGGCTCAGCTCTTTGTAACGGGTTGGAAGCTTTAAACGGCCCACCAGTTATGTAATTTGCATTGGGTGACGCCCAGTCGCTATTTCCTTCTCCCGTCATGCTGTATAACATACGTTGACGTGTGGGAGAGACGCGGAGGGGGGGGGGTGCAGAACATGACTGAGACCCCGAGGAAATGGATCATGCGCTTATGGGCTTCCTTGGCAACCAATACAAGTGCACTTGCGAGGAAACCACTACGCTATAAATCATTGTAATTTTTGAGAAGTAGGGCAGCAGGCACTGTGCCATTTTTCGTCATTCTACGGTGAGCGTTGGTACCTGCTAAACGCATGTAAGGCATTATGAGCACTTTATTGACGCTGTGCCTGAAGGCGATGAAGAATTATGGCAGAGCCCTTTGTAATGGGTTGGAAGCATTCTACAACCTACTCGTTGCGCAATTCGCATTGTGTGACGCCTGGTTACAGAATTCGCGTTGTGTGACGCTTGGTGCTTATTTTACCCTTCTACCACGCTATATTGCAGTTGCTAATGTGGTTCCTTCCCGACATGAAGCCTGTATAGGACCTTTCTGCAAAGCAGGTTCAAGCACCGGCATGGCTCAGAGGTTCAATACTGGGATCCCACGCAGAGGGCCCAGGTTCGAACCTCGTTCCATCCTGAAATTTTTTTCTTATTTCGTATTTTTTTTATTTCGAGCGATACTGGTTACGGACACCGGCGGCGGCGGACAACTACGGCGCCAAAAACAGCCGGTGAAATGATCTCATAACAGCTTTCGCTTTAAAAAGAAAACGCATGCACTTGGTCAAGGTGCACCGTCAAGGGAGTTCAGGTGGTCAAATATAATTCGGTGTCCCTCATACGACCTGCCTTATATTCATAGCGTGATAGTGGGATGTTATGCCCAAGTGTTTATTATTAAATTAAAGTATTTGATGGGATAAGACAATGCAGAGCACTTATATCATGACCCGCAATCTAGTAGGCTACTACAAATCGTTTTATCGCCTGAATCTAAGTATGCGGGAGTCCTTGCATAACGCTTCCATTAAGATGTTGCCGCTATGTGAAGAATTAGACGCGATGACGCGCTTTGCAAGTAAAATGCGATCTCTACTATGTCACCGCGACGTGCACTTCATAGTCATGTAAAGGAGCGCCACTGCTACAATTTACAGCAGCGTTTTTGTGTTTTTCTTCTTTTGCATTGGTAATGAACGTAGACCTGGTGTTTTTGCGTCTAATATACACTAATTGTCTACAGTACTTCCTCAACCTTCAAAAACTAAAGCCATCCAGGAATGCGTCTCTATATACATCACTGTTGTCTAAGTCACTACATAAGAAATATTGTGCATACAGAAATGGTATGGTACTATGTAGAGTGAGTTTATGCATTTATTTTAAGGAATAGGTTTTACAAAAAGCGACAAGCAGCGATCATGTTCAACAAGCAACGAAGTTGAGTGAAATAACTTGACCACAGGATGGTCTGTATTTAAAACTTACATAGAATCAAATGAAGGCAGGCAATTTTGAGCGGCCCTTTACTTGTTTCACACAACCTTAATTAAAACCAGCCTATAATGAAACCCCCGAGACACTTTAACGAGTCCACTTCACTTTCTTCGTATCTATGTCACAATGACTACAATACATGTAAAAACAGTACAATGAACGACCCCTATACTTTCCTTGACTTCACTGTCTGCTGGTTTTCATTACGGTTGTGTGAAACAAACAAACGAGCCTTCAAAATTTCCTACATTCATTCATTGATAGCGAGGATCTCGTTCCGGCAGACATGATGACTTCAGGTAGTATGCCAGGGATTTTCGGTCGGCTGTCGGCTCGTTCGAGGTTCTCGTGCTACGGTACGCCATCTGACAAAAAGGAAGAGTGTTCCACGCTCTCCGTCATGGCTACGAGCTGCGCTGAATAACACTCGCAGGTTTCAAGCACATAAATATCAAATAATGTGGACGAGGGGACGACCGCCCCGTGGCTCAATTGGTAAGAGCATCGGACGCGTAATCCGAAGGTTGCAGGTTCGGCTCCTGCCAGCGGCAAGTTGCTTTTTTCGCTCACTTTACTTCCTTCACACCTATATCACAATTACTACGATGCACTTAGAACGCTACAATGAACGTGCCCTCTACCTCCCTCGGTTTCATTATCTCGTCCTTTTCATTATAGTGCCACGCGCGTTTCTTATTATCGCTTTCGCTGTATTCGGTTTTCGCCCACAAAGACTGTCAGCGACGCTCAGCGCAACCCGCGCCTCATTGTTCGAGAAGCTTCTCGATTATTTTAGATCATTTTGTTAAGATTGCGCGCAAGACGCGAACACTCGAGCTTATTCTAGAGATTGCGCGACAACCAGCGATAACGCTGGAATAATCTGCGGCACATGCATAAATGCCAACGCGCTTCACCGCTCGTCAGTTGATCGACGGACGACGCCCTGTTCGCCGCTATCATTGTACAGCGTGTAGCGCTGTAGTTCTAGTTCTCATTTTCCGGCCACAAGTTCGGCCAAATAAACAGTCTCATCCTGCAAACGCCGACTGCTGTTTTCGTCGACGTCACGACCACGTGACAATAGGATCAAATGGTACGATCCAATGGTAAAATAACAGCCGGCGAAATGAAATGAAACGATAGCGTCTGCCCACAAAACTCATTAGGCAAAATCAAACTGTAAATTGTGGAGTTGCTATGTTTTCTTTCTTGTGGTGGTGTACTGCTGACCTTCGATGCACTTGAATAATCTTTTTTACATTTAGTCCAGTTAGTACCGGCTTTTATATCGATCACGTGCATGCCAGCAGATAGGCTCTAGAGTGTTAGGAATTGTAATATCATTGTAAACACCAAGTTACAACTGTCTAATATAGTATTCTGCTTTTTTTTCATTCTGGAGTTCTTCGAAAGCCGGGGTCAGCTGATGTTATAGAAATGTGTAACGAGAAGTTTCACCACAGTGGCCTCCCCCTATTGTTGGTCGAGACTAAACGAAAAGGCAACTCGCAATTGACGCAAACATAACATGAAGCGATGACGTGCCTCGCATAACAGCTCGTCGTTGTCTTTGGTACACGGCTTTCCGGTAGTAAATGTGGCAAATCATCAATTCTTGGAAAGTAACACCAGGGGCCATCGGCCGCCATTGTAGTCATGAACCTGTATCGTCATAACCCTGCACGTTAAAACATGACGACACAGTTCAGGCTGAGGAAAAAGTGTTGCGCCTCCCTTGAATGAAAAGGGGGGGGGGGGGGTGTAGGGCACATTGCGCAAGCCCATGTTTGGAAGCTATATACGAGGATGACGACAAATAAGCAAGTTGGCTGCCACAAGCCAGTATCAGCTCCACTCGCCAAATGAAGCTTTTTTGTGTACCACTGTCTTCGTCGTCATTGAAACCACCATTGGTAGCTGTGTAAAAACCATAATAACTAATGTTAAACTAATGCAATTACTAAGACGCAGTGGTAATTACATAATGTCTACCACGCGTACAAGTATTACATCTCTATAGATAAGTAACACCAGGTAACGATGTTACTTATCTATAGAATATGTAACTGTGGTAACGGTGTTACTTATCATAGAATATGTAAACACATCATTTGTAGTCATAAAAGTCATAAACTTCTCAGCAGGTGGACGCGCAACGTCGTACATGTGTAGTTTAAGCTTAGGGCCAGGCATGTGAGCCTGTCAATCATCAAATTTGCTTTGCATGACGCTGTGTGTAATTTCAATAATGGCAACAGAAGCACATTTGATATTTTGAAGCAAGTCGGCATGGATCCTGGCTTCTACACTGCAAAAGCTTGCCTCACAAATGATCGGCACCGCATCGCGGAAGCATCTCGCCATGGCTCTGATCAAGCCAGAAAAGAAAATGGCGATTTCGCGCCCGGGCAAAGGCACCTAAGTGTAATGTCCACGTTAGAACTATCTACTGTAGCGAAACGTTCATAGTCGGTAATGGGTCGTCCTCTCGAGCGCCTTCTAGTGGGTCGCCTCTTCTTTGAGAGCAAGCCCCTCATGCAGAGAGTCGGCCCCGCTTTGACTGTCGCCGTCGTCGAGTGCCCGCTAATAAACGTCTTGATAATTTGGTGTAATTGCTGTGCCCTTTCAAGAACTACGGTCCGTATTCGATGCCCTTGGAGCTTCGATCCCGTACCGTGCCTGCTGCCATGACTCAAGACGCCGCCCAGCAACCGCCTCCTCTTGCACCGACGCCATGTCCAGGTGTCCTCCGCATCCGCGACCCTCCCGTCTTCACCGGCGCGAATGGCACCGACGTCGAGGACTGGCTAGCGATCTACGAGCGTGTGAGCGTCCCCAATAAATTGGACGAGGCAGGCAAACTGAACAACCTCGTTTTCTACCTCGCGGGTGTGGCAAGCCTATGGTACAACAACCACGCATCTCATTTCGCTACGTGGTCGGATTTCTAGACCGCCATCATCGACGTGTTTGGCCGCCCTGCCGTTCGCAAGCTGGAAGCCGAACAGCGTTTACGTGAACGAGCCCAGCAGGCCGGCGAGTCTTTCACGAGGTACATTGAAGACGTGCTCGACTTGTGCAAGAAAGCCAATGCGACAATGTTTGAGTCCGACAAGATCCAGAACGTTATGAAAGGCATCGACGACGATGCCTTCACCATGCTGCTCGCCAAAAACCCTCGCAATGTGGCAGATGTCACCACACTGTGCCAAGGCTACGAGGAGCTGCACCGGCAGCGGCTGATGACGCGTCGACCTCCATCACGCGACGTCGATCTCGCTGGCTTGTCGGCCACGTCGGACCACTCTGTCTTACTCGCCGAGATCTAGTCCTTCGTGCGCGAGGAAATTGCCCGCCAGTTTTCTCTACTGGCCTTCGCTCACCCGCAGCATGTTGAACAGCCGTCGACCACACTGCTGCCTCCCCTACGCCGGGCAATCGATCAGGAAATCGCGGAGGTCACGCCGGAATACCACCAGCCCCCTCCGGCGCCTGCGCCTCTCAGTTACGCGCAAGTTGTAGCTAGGCCGCCCCCAGCGCTCCCTGTGGTGCCCCCGCTAACCTACGCCGGAGCCGTCGCCAGGCCTCATGCCTTCGAAGCGAGTGTGTCGGCTGCGTACGCCGACGTCATTCATACGCCTCGACTGCAGACCACCATGCAGTCATATCAGCCGTCGCCCCGTCCCTCGCGTCCTGCGACATGGATGGGACCTAGCCCGGCAAGCCGATAACGCACTGCCGACAACCGCCCCATCTGCTTTGCGTGCGTTTGCGCCGGTCACGTCGCCCGCTATTGCAACCGCGTGCAGCCGCCTCGAGTCGGATCAACCGTCACCAACCAGTCCAGCCGCCCGTATTACTACCCGCCGCCGCCTGTCACCGACGTCAGGCCCAGCTTCATCTACCCGCCATCCACCGTCCCCACGACGCCGATCACTGTAGCCGATGCGGCCTCGTCCGGTCGCACTAGACCAGGAAAACTAGTCGTCGCAGTCCAAGAGGCAAGCGCTGCGACGCTATCGAACTGCCAAAGCCCTCAGCAAAGCCCATCAAACGTAGTAGACGTGTTTGTAGATGGTTGCGCACATCGGCCCTTGCAGACACTGGAGCTGCCGTATCCGTTATGGACGCTAAATTTAGCCGACTACTACGAAAAGTGACGACGCCACTTTCCGGGCTCTCCTTCCGTACAGCCAGCGCCCAAAGTATTGACCCGACAGCGGTGTGCACAGCCCGTGTCATGATTCAGGACGCTCTGTACGCCGTCGAATTCTGCTCCATCGACGCAATTACAACGGCGACGGCCGCCGGTGGCTTCTAGTAATACCCCGCAGTCTGCGTTCTGACATATGCGAGTCGTTCCACTCTGATCCGCAGTGTGCACACTCTGGGGAATCGAAAACCTACCACCACATTCGCCAACGGCACTTTTGGCGAGGGATGTACCGCTACGTGCAGAAGTTCGTTCGCTCCTGCATCGACTGTCAGCGCCGCAAAACTTCAAGGCACCTGTCGCCGGCAGGTCTGCACCCTCTACCTTGCCCTGACCGACCGTTCGGGCGCGTTGGCATCGATCTGTATGGGCCACTTCCTCTGACGTCCGCTGGTAACCGCTGGGTCATCGTCGCTGTAGACCACCTCACGCGATACGCTGAAACTGCCGCCCTCCCTGATCTACAGCGCGCGATGTGGCCTCCTTCCTGCTCCACCGATTTATGCTGCGTCACGGTCCGCCCCAGGAGCTGCTCAGTGATCGAGGCCGTGTCTTCTTGTCCGAAGTCGTGGAAGCCATTCTCAAAGAGTGCAACGTTGTTCACCGCAAAACTACTGCTTACCACCCGCAGACGAATGGCCTCACCGAATGCTTTAATTGCACGCTCGGCGACATGCTCTCGATGTACGTCGCCGCCGATCGCACAAATTGCGATGCCATTCTGCCTTTCGTCACCTACGCCTACAATACCGCCCCTCAGAGCACCACTGGTTTCTCCCCCTTTTTCTTATGTGCGGCAGGCACCCGTTGCACACAATCGAGACAATCCTTCCATGCAAGCCGGATCGACCTGAGTGTGCGCCTCTTTCTGCCACAACCAGACTTGCTGAGAAGTGTCGCGAGCTTGCAAGACCTTTACTACGCGAGACCAAGAGCGGCAGAAAAGCATTCGCGGTGACACCAACGCTTCTGCGCCCACGTTCCTCCCTGGAGCGCTCGTATGGCTTTCGGTCACTACCATTGTAACTGCCCTCTCTTCCAAACTACTGCCCAAATACGAAGGCCCCTACGGTGTCGTCGAACGCACATCCCCGGTCAACTACCTGATTGAACGTATTGAACCATCTTCGGACACGCGCCGTCGAGGGCGCGACATTGTCAACGTGGCGCGACTGAAGCCCTACCATGACCCGCTCATAGTGACAAGCTGCTAGGTCGCCAAGCGGCTCCCTTTTCGTACCCGGGGTGATTGTAGCGAAGCGTTCGTAGTCGGTAATGAGTCGTCCTCTCGAGTGCCTTCTAGTGGGTCGCCTCTTCTCTGAGAGCACGCCCCTCGTGTAGAGAGTCGGCCCCGCTTTGACTGTCGCCGTCGTCGAGTGCCCGCTAATAAATGTCTTGACACTACAAATATCGAAAATTTTGGCGCTCCTGATCACCTTGTAAGCGCTGCACTTGTTTAAAATCTTTTTTTTTGTTGGTTTTCTCAGAACTTATATTTTGGATAATTTTCCGCAAGCGAACAATCATAACTTTCTTACTAATAATTATTCTTCAATAAATCTTCACACACTTTCTTATCACATTAATGGTGTGCAATGAACCTGAAAAAGGAAAATCGTGCACAAGATGTAATAAGGCTTCTTGTTATACAAAGGTACCTCTGGTGTTAGTACATACTTTTTTGGTTATTTAATCGCTATCTTTTTAGTATTCACCTGATCTCTTTTATTTTGGTTCATTGAACTGGCCATATATTCTGTAATGTCCCTATAAAAATTAAGTTTTTTTATTGAGAGGAATTTGAGTTCAGAATGTTCGCGTAAGGCCCACCATTAATGAAATTTTTAATTATAAAAAATTGACAAACAATAGGACTTGCTTCATAATGCCTAAAAAGTGAGCTTCATAATGTAGAATAATCATCTCGAGTGCATATCGCTTTTCAATTTTTTTCTCACACTTGGCTTCATACAATAAACTATCCTAGAACGCGTGCGCAAGTAAAGTTGGGAAGTGCCTGCTACGCCGTCATTCTTCCTTTTGCGGATCGGCCAAGTACCCACTTCGCGACTGCTGACCCGAAGGTGGCGGGATCGAATCCCGGCCGCGGCGGCCGCATTTTCGGTGGGAGCGAAAATGCTTGAGGCATGTGTGCTTAGATTTAGATGCACGTTAAAGAACCCCAGGTGGTCGAAATTTCCGGAGCCCTGCACTACGGCGTCTCTCATAATCATATCGTGGTTTCGGGGCCGTTAACCCCCCCCCCCCAAAAAAAAAGAAATACCCACTTCGCGTCCGAACGATATCCCGCGCACATGCGCAGCTGCACACTATCTTGATGCCGTTGCTGACAATGACGTATAATTATACGTGAGCGCTTTGTAATGGGTGGGCTATTAACCCTTTGCGACACGGCGTCCTCGTTTCGGGACACGAACTTCAGAGGCGCGTCCAACGCCACGTGTTTCTTAAAATGTCCTGAAACTGAGTGTGCACATTCGTGCACTTTTCCTGATTGAATAACTAGCGGTCATTTTACTTCATTGTCCTGCGTATTGCTGCAGAGGATCACTTTGCTGGAGACACTACCGCGTTAGACGATCGTTCGACGTGCCGCGTTGTAGGACCGACGTGAAGAGTATTTTTTTTCTCCGCTCGAAACGAATACAACCAAAAAAGGTGTGCAGGCTCTTCGGGCCTAATAGTTGATTCTTTTTATGCAAGTTTTGAAGCTGACCGATGGCAGAATAATTAGATAATTAGTTACACGCGAATTAACATCAATTACTCAAACTCACACAAAGCAACACATTCGTTCGTTTTCTTTCCTGGAATGTAATACGGCCTTCGTATCATGCCATGCGAATTTGACGCATTTGCAGGCAGTGAATCATAATGCGTGTCTGAAGGGGCTAAAAGACCGAATCGTTGTACAATTCGCATATTTTGAAGGCTGGCGCGAGTATACGCTTCTGCTACGCAATATTACATGTGTTAACCCATATATGCCCAAACTCAGAAAAAAATGACAAAACAAATTTTTTTTTCACGAAAAGTGTACTTTTACCCTCAAAGGAAAGCGCATGTATTTCATTTACTGCGGGGTAAACGCAACACTGTTTTTCAAGCCGTCCTATGCATATAGTACACTGGGCATTAGGGATGCTATGTGCTGGTGTGGTAAGCCTTGAAACATTTCATGTGCACACCGACATTGCACTTGTTCTTCTTCATGACGTCTTTCATACAAAGCGCGCGTCTGCCCGGAGAGAGCGGTCGGCACGTGGCAGCACGAAAAGCAAGCAATGACAAGGCTTACACACGTTGAGAATGAGGCCTGCTTAATGTGCTGTAGGTGGCGCTGGTCATCAGCTAATGAAATAGCGATGTTAGAGTGCATAAAAGAAGCGTCCTATATGTAGGACACTGGGCATATATGATTTAAGCAGACTCCTCACACTACATGACATTCATATAATAGTTTTTTTTCCGAAGCAGTTCGTGGGTATCGCGAATAACAACCCTTGCCCTCGTCCACAGCGGCGGCGATGACAAGCTGCGATGAGCACCACTGCGCATGTGCATTCATGTGCGAATGCTTCGTAAGCCAATACAGAGACCGGCCCGGGGGGAGTGGTCGGCGAACGTTTGTCAGCAGTGCTTGCGTGCGCGGCGTGCGGTCTGCCGGAGCCAGCGATAGCGGCACTGGCGCAGCAGTGGTTCGCGGAAGTGATTCTTGGAAGCTCTTTTATTGTTTTCGCGCCGCCGTAACGTTGTTAAAGTCTGGACTAATAAATGTTATTGCGTTTCCCCGCCGTCTACGAGCACCTTCTTTTTGGAGTAGACAACCAACCCCCACCAGTTTCGAAGAATGACGTGGCGCAGTGGTGGAAGACCTGGGGTGCTATCGCGGAACGATTCTATTTTTTATTCCAATGCTTTTCGTGCTTTTCGCGCTTGGCCATTGGTCAGAACGACGGTCCGTCCGCGTTATCAACGCGATCAGCCAGCCGCGAGTGGTGGATGATAAGAATAGCATAGAATATGGCATGGAATCGGAAATAGCATCGTTCCGCGATTGCACCCCTGCTTGCCACGCTGAAGGCCTGTGTTCGGTTCACACGAGAAGCGAGGTTTTTTCATTGTTGCATCTATCTCGATTTTTCGCTCACAACTGCCGCTGACAAAGACGCCGACAACAGAATTTCTTCGAATCGAGCTCTCTAAAGCTATCGTTTTAAAAATATAGCCCCAACCTAACCATTGATTAGCAAAAAATATGCGGGTATGATGGCACCCAAAGTACAAGTTCACGTAAACTTTTGAATGCGAGGAGACACTTGTGCTAGTAATGATCATCGAACTCAACACAAATATTATCATTTGTTGTGCAGTCATCCTAAAAGAAGTTGGATCTGGGCTAAATTGTGCGACTTTTCTTCATCATCATCGTCATCATCATCATCATCATCATATCATATGTATCCTCTTAAGGGTGAAGGCTTTATCGGATTAAAGTTCTCCTTTCTTTTAAACATGTCTTGTATGAGCTGATCTAATCTTATGGCTGCGAAGTCCTGAATTTAATGAATGTTTTTTGGATCAAAAAGCTCCCCTATTAGTAGCTATTTTAATTCATCTTTTCTCGGGAAACGCGTCACAACATGTGAATCTTCACAGACGCAGCGCCCCCTGAATTCAACAGCAGCGGTGGAGAAAAAGCATAAGTTGACTAGGGATACGGTTAACGGCCTTGAAAAGAGGGCGCGTCATGGGGAATTGGAGTCATGTATTTGCGATTTTTGCTTACGTTACGGCGAGAGAGAGGTGTTACCGGGAAACGTGAGCATCCATGCCGTGGTTCGACGGCTGTTACAGGAAACCATATTTATTAGCCGCGCACAAACATAAACTTCAACAGGCGATAAACTGCGTAATTCGACCCACAGCTGTAAACACGTAACATATGTGAATCCGCCACTTCATACAAATATTAACGCGACAGCGTTAAAGAGCTCGTTTCGCATAAACTCTGATGTTGGCCTCGGCGCTGGTCTCAGCGTCCGTGGTCGCCGTCGGCGTTGTCCGTGAGTGAAAATTTGGGAAAAATGGAAATAAATAAATAATACAAAATCTACGGTCCGATTAAGAATCGAACCCTTATGCGTGGGAAGCATATGTTGTACCACACAGCATCGCCAGTGCTTGAAACTGTTTCGGGGAAAAACCTCATACGAATGTATTGCAGTGCGAGGCGTCTCCATTAACGCATGTAATATTGCGTGGAAGTGCAGAATTGTACCTGGCGTAAAAACATGTATATTGCGCAACGAATGATTCGTTTCAAGGCGCACCCACTACAAAGTGTTCTGACATAATAAATCATCATTGTCAGACAACCTCAACAAAATGTGCAGCTGCGCGTGTTGCCTTACAGACACTCACTAGTTACTTAGCGAATTCGCGAAAGGAATTACAGCGTAGTGGACACTTCGCGACTGTACCCGCAGCAGGCATTCTAGGCCAGGGGTCTCAAAAACGCGGCCCGCGGCCCGCAGATCACTGTCTTCGCCCCGCATGTTTTTTTTTTTTATATTCTCACTAAATGTGTTTGTGAGCTACACAGACATGACTGGTCTAAAGCATTGTTTTTGTGAGGCACACCATGTGGTCACGACGTGTTGAAACGTAGCCGTGAAACAAGTACAAGATTTCAGAATCGGCCTCCACATTTTAATCATTTTGGAGATAGGTATCGACATGTTGTTGGAATCCTGTCGCCAAATCACCTTCAGAAATGACCCGTATATGAGATACGGGAAAGGCTTTCTTTGCTGACAATTTGTAGCAACAACGCTCCTCCCACCTCCCGCTCCTACCTATTACCGCTGACGCGGCCTTTGCGAGTCTAAATTGTGAGACTGCGGCCCGCTGCCTGACGTGAGCTTGAGACCCCTGTGGTAGGCGATGTGAACGGGGCCCGATTACGATATTGCGTTGCACACCTCAAGAAAAAGCTCAAGAGTCCTTCAAGTTTTTCAAATCATGACAACAACGACAAAAAAGCACCATTGAATGACGCTGTCAAGAACGAATATTAACTTTCTGCAATGTCAATGTGAGCACGTTTCATTACTGGTGCAATAGAAGGTGCTGCATCACGGAAATCACAACTGTGTGTTTTATATGGTAGTGTTTCTTAGCTACACAAGGTGTGGTGACCTTGAACACTGCGGCGACGAACAAACAATTCGACGTGTTCTGTGTGACTGTGCGAAGTATAGCACACAGAGACAATCTCTTTGCCATGCTTTCAAGAAGTTAGACGACCAGCCTCTATCAGAAGAAAGACTACTACGCCATCGTCCGGACATAACGCCGCAGGAAGCTTTACAAGCGCTACTAGCCTTCCTGCGATCCACTGGCCTGTCAGAGCGCCTCTGAGCGGAACGCTCTCGTGTGTGTGTGGTTGTGATTGTTTTTTTTCTTCCTTCTTATTTATTTGCTCTCTCTCGCTTTCAACCCCCTATTCCCCAACCCCAGTGCAGGGTAGCATACCGGATACAAACTTCTGGTTAACCTCCCTGCCTTCCTCTACTCTTTCTCTCTCTCTCTCTTCATGAGCGACCATTGGCGTGCGCAGTGTTCCCCTTCAGGGGAGGCGAAGGCTCGTCGCAGCGCCCCCCTCCCAATTATGTCAGTGTATGGCGTTGACATTGCCCCCCCCCCCGTGTCGCAGCGCCCCGCCTCCCTATTATGTCAATGTGCGGGGCTGACTTTGCCCCCCCCCCTCTTAGGTGAATAGGAAGGGCGGCCGCCCCCCCTGCCCCCCCCCCCCCCCCCCTGTTCGCACGCCTACGTGAGCGACAATGGATATCACACTGAACTGATCATTGTTGATAGAAACGGCAATACCTAGATAACAGAAATTCAGTTTCTCATTTAGCCAGCTAAAGTGTAGTATTGTTAGCAGATGCACATAAACGGGCTTACTTACATTGCTGAACATCTCGGGTTTCCAATGAGGGAAGCTTACAGACGATCCTCCTGCTATTAGTGCATACATACGGTTATTACAGCAGCAATAAAAGGAGCGCCAACGCTACATGCCAACAAACCGAATCTCAAGAAGTTATGATAAACACCGAAAACAATAGACAACTGTTAAGACACCCCTACACAATTAAGATAACAAGTGATAACCACAATCACATGTGCCAGGTCATGAATAAATTGTTTACTTTTTACTATATTGTACGTCATATGATTCTGAAGGCGTAGAAGGCAGCAGTCAGAATAATATAGACGAAACTCTTTATTCAGCGAACTTGTGCCTAGACGATCATGAACATGCACTGTACAACAAGAACGGCGTACACAGATAGACGTCGCTGGTCGAATGTCATCGTTATGGAAGCGCATCGTCTTTTCACACGCAGAAGCGAAGATTTCAGCGTCATCGCTGGAGCTCGCGGTAGTTCCAGAATAGACTCGACTACTCAAAAATGCCTCTATACATGGTCACGCTGTCATTACCACGAAAGATAATGCAGGCGCATTGGTTATGAACATATGGCTACACCACTGACGCCATGGATGCGACAAAGCTCGTCGGAGCTAGCAAAGAAGCGACATTTTAATGTTGTACAAATTTAGAGTTGAGTCAATGGCTTGCATGTAATCGCGCACTATCCATCGCTAGGATATCCTATTGGCTACGCGGAATTGGGGAAATAATATGATCGGACTTTCACAAAACAGTGTTGGCTACTTATGTAGCCAAGCAGTAAGTCGGTCTTACAAATCAAGAGCTCTATATTTTTAGATCCATAATAATTGCGTAGCCAGATATATAGCATACATTCCTTAGCTACGGACAACCAGCCGCTGTCTTCTAAAGGGCTTAAGATATATCAATCGTTTTTTCTGCGATTCGCTAGTGCTACCATTTCAAATCGCGACCAACTAAGGAACAGTGAATTGCTCATTGTACAGCGTGCGCTAAACAGCAGATGCAATTTAACATGCCCCACTGTTTCCGTTCTCAAGTATTTTCATTCACGGTATCGACCTTTTCGTGATTACCTGAATTCGTTTCGTTCGGAGGAGGCATGAACTCGACGACACTGCGGATATCCGCGGCGCTCATCGAGATACGGTTGCAAACGGAAGAAGTATGCGGTCGACATCCCTCTTCCTGTGTCAGAGCGGCGGCACCGATCGTCCGGTCGGTGACAGAATTATCGTAGCACAGCGGATGCACCCGGGAATGCGGCTAAAAAAATTACTAGCTGTCGCATCCGTATACGCTACACTGTAATGTAATTCTTTCTTCTGCGGAGTCACGATTGAAACTGTAAGGAAATAGAGAGCTAGCGCGAAGCATTCGTGTTGAAAAGAATTGTTTTAAACGTGGAGAAAGCCAAACCTATTAAACAACACAAATATGATTCCGACTCCAGCACACTGGCAGTTTGCGGATAGAAACAGCTGAAGTGTACCACTGCACACATGAATTCAACGTTTCCATAGAACAAAAGTAAGTCAGCTAGCCAAAATGCTTGACGCGCATTTATTAGAAAGCACAAAAAAACACTTAAATACAGTACATGACCGTAGCTTATATCCTTACTGAAACTTAGAAACGCACACACCGTGCGTTGTTTTTGTGTATTAAAACAGAGACCGATACGTACTGTTTGATAACGGACATTACGGAACTTAATTTTCGGGACATATTTGATTGCAAAGCACACTTTCCACTAACTGTACTTCGTCAATACGTGTTTAGGTTTGCGCTGTGGTTTGCTATAGGGGTCCCCACGACGGTAGCAGCCTTCGTAGTCGCTAGATGATGTGGAATGCCTCACTGCAGCAATTTCTACCGAATAGCGCTACGTGATAAATTGGTTTGTTTCTTTAACTCGAAAGTGTTTTATGCCGCGTTCCACCAATACTTCAGTGGCGTATTTCCGTCACGGAAATTACGTCAAAAATGCACACGATCAGATGGCAAAGAAAAACTTGGGATAAAATAAGTTCCATCAACGGGTCTCGAACCGATGACCTCTCGGTCTGCGCCAACAGATTCCGGGCACGCTATCCACTGCACCACTGTCACACACTGGATGCTTTACAAACGCGCCTTTTATATCGCATACTTTCCTACCACAGTGCTGTTGGTCAGCGGTGGGGTGCCGCAGTCTGGGAGCGGTAATGTGAAGTAATGCATCATCACCGTGGCCTCCGCGATCAGCTCCAGCAACGCGTCGTTGCTACGCGTCCGTCCCATTCGGCACCTTCCAACAGAAGCACAGTCTTGCAAACGCCTTAACACACCACGAGGTGGCAACCTTAGCCAAGCCTCGGCCTTGTCCTTAGCATTCATCCATATTAAAAATAGTTCTGCGACACGCGCATGCCTCGCCTGGCTGTAACACCGCGTTCCCCGCCTACGATCGCCCCGAGAAAAATTGCGGCCGGGCTAGAGGGTAGATATGAAGCGCGTCGCGTGTCCTTCTAGTCACGCCGTGGTGTTAAATACTCTTTAACATGCGGCGGGATGGTGACCTTAATCCAATGTTCTGCGTCCAATCAGCGACTCACCATTAATACAACTACCACAAAGGTTTACGTTAGTCATGGACGTTCGTCGTCGTTTAATGTGTCACATTAAACGGTGACATTCACTATAAACGGTGCTATAGCTGCCAAACACCAATAGACATTGTGCAAGCTCTCTTACATCGATGTGCAGTAATTATTCAGCTGCTTCTGTAAAAGTTACGTTTTACTTTCGTGTATACCAATTCCTATGACGGAGGGATCAACCATGTTTGTTTTTCTTTAACTTGTGGAGCAACACTTAGCACTATTACCCTAGCTAAAACTAATGAGGGCTCATCGTGGCAACTAATATAGCTATAAATGGCACAGCCGCCTGTATCTGCTCATTATGGCATATACATTTTTTTCACCCATGCACCCATAAGGACACTTCATCCGTGGGCTGCCGATGTCACGTCTTAATTTAGCGCACCATTGCGGAGAAAGCGAATGGCGAAGCCTCTGCCTTATTAAAAATTCTGGGTTGGTTGATGCTGGTATTGTTGGTGGATATGGTGGAAACAATAGTGGATAAGCAGGAAGCTGTGGTGGCCTTAATGGCTGATGATGGCGAGAGTGGAAAAAATGGTGGCAGATGGTGGTGGTGCTGGCGAGCTTCTTTTGGTGTTAAGTGAAAAATGCTGGCGGATGGTGGCGGTGCAAAATATGTTTTGGTGGATCGCTTGGTGAACAAGCTGGATGACGGTGGCGTGATGGAACCATGAGGGATGATGGTGGCATGACGGAAGTGCACGTGGTATTATGGGGAATCATTGTCATTTTGCAATGTTTTCCTGCCTGATATGTAGAATAGTATGTTTACCACCCAAAGAACCAACACCGATCATTACGCTTTCTAGCACGCCTTTTTTCATTCGTGCGGCGGCAATAACCGCCTCAGTTATTGTGGAGCACAGCAGCCAGGAATGTTTACAATTTGCGCACGTATTTATATGTGTTGGTGTATTGTGATGTTTACAATCTAGAGGTGTCGGTGTGAAGAGCAACAGCAAATGTGCTACATTGCCGTGCAGTTGTCCAGAAGTTACTGAGCTCTAGCGTCGCATGTGCACCCTCCAGCGGGTAGACCAGAACACAGCCGCCACTTGATATCGCCACGCTAGAAACGCAACTCTGGCTATTCTTGCCCACTCACTTACCTCAGCCGCACTTTAAGGTAATAGTGAAAATGCATGCGAAGCTAAAATGCGCAAACTTTTACCTTAGGCCTGCGTCGAGATAAACCCCACCAAGTATGACTTGCACCACTTCCATCATCATAATCTACCACCATGACTTCCACCAAAGGTTAGGCCTAAGGTACCGACCGAGTCCGTCTGCGTGTCGTATCGGCGCTTCTAGGTTTCAGCATACACGATTCCGACGAGTACGAATGACTGTACAGCACAGCTGTGGCATCGGCTAACGTAAATGAAGCATTTTTTCTTGTGCGCGGTGTCCGCACAAGAAGTGTCGAGCATCCATGCGACGCGCTTCCAGTAAACGCCTGCGGTCACCGACAGCCGCAGGTCGCACACGCAGGCACTTCTCTGACTCGTATGCAAGAACACAGACGTCCCTTCGTACGCCTTACTGAACCAATATGATGGCATATTTTAGATTCGAAGCAGCCTTTGCTCTGTGCCGTGTCCGTCCTTCCATTGGCGACCGTCCGTTCGGGAACCATGTGTGCTGGCACGCGTTAGCGCTTTCGGGCCTCTGTAAGGGGCTGGGTAAAACGATGTGGCCTCTCCCCCTTACACTCTATCAGCAATCATGTGATGGCGTCGGGGAACGATATTTTGCAGACGCGAGATGAACGCACGTGCTCCCGCGTGGCGTGGCGATGAACGTGCGTGGCGTGCTGCAACAAGAGTCTGGGACGAGTAACAGCAACAGCAACTACAGTGAATTCATGGTGTGTTCTACTTGCAAGGACGCGTTAACATCAAGCAAGGTGCCCGTGATGAACGAAACTTTGAGTCGACCCACGCGCTGCTTCGCATCCCCACATGGTTCCCTTTAGTGGGAGATGATGTAATTTTTTCCAGCGCACAGCACTCTATCTTGAGCAATCACTTATGTAGTTGTAGCTAACGATAGATCTTCAGATAAATGCGCTGGCATGGCCGCGCCGTACGTTGCGCGAAAAAGCATCACAATAGTCAATCAATTGTACGCGCGTATTTGTTGAATGAGATTAGAGTCGACATTAAGCCTCTGCACATGTCGCTTTGGAAGGAGCGGGAAACAGCTATTAAATTTGGCAGTAACAGCCGGTAAACTGTACCTGCTCCTCGGTCCACTTGACCTTTTTTTAGTGACGTTGTGAATTGTAAAAGAAAGTTAGCGGTGTTGCCATTATTGATGTGCCATTAGTTACCGGCAGCAATCAGCCATTAGTTACCGGCAGCATCAGTTACCGGCAGGTAACGGTCGACCTATAATTGGTTACATCCATAGTTAAAAACAGCGCGAAATAGACACGGACAAGAATGCACACAGCACTTCGCGTGCCTACTTCGCGCAGTTTTAACTATGAATGCGTACCAACTGGCTCGCATTCACTCGCTTTTACTATTGTTTAGCGCATGTTAGCAGGAAGGGGTCACTTGCCTCAAGCAAAAAGAAAAACACACATGGTCCTTTATAAATTCGCGTAAGGTGTCTGGAAGGCGAAAGCCATCTTTTCTTCCTTATCGGTCGGTGTATTAATCATTCCCTACACCCCCCTCCCCCTCCCCGCCCGAAGGCTTTCTGCACCTAACGCGGTCTTGCACTGCCTCCAGCATTGGAGGCTTTGCAAGCGTTCTGCACCTCATATGGTTTAGAACTGCCTCCGTGACCGGCCCATCTTTCACCAAACGACGGTGTCATCACGTGACGTCATATTGACATCACGACGAAGTCCCAAATTTTGGTGATCTGTGACGCCATGATGACCTCATATGCTGACGTCATCACGACAAGATTTTTTTTTTTGCATTGCTCGGGTTGACGCCTCCGACGGTCGATTTTCGCGCTTGAAGAGGGATCTAAGCCTTTCGCCTTAGAAATCTGTTTCTAACTCGTTGATCAACAGTTAGTGCCAGCCCAAGCCCCCTCCACATTTTACCCGTCTAAACAAATTGGTATGCCTCTACATTTCCAGTTCGACCACGAAACAAAGGTCGACAATATTCTATGCAGATTATGCACATCGATTTTGGACGGTACAGTCGCCTTAATACTTAACCAGCATGTACGGCCGCTACGTTTTTCTGTGTATCTTCGCCATATGACTGGATTAAGTTCCAAAAAGTGTGAGGGAAGCGCATGCGCATAAAACATTTTTTTTACTAATTCGTTCTATCACATGGTGCGGACGCACAGAAAATTCACCGCTGCGCACGCTATAGGTTTTGGCGGCTGTACGTTACTTTCATCATATATTATACTTTACACGCCCACACAAAAATTATCTGTTACATATGGAAACCCTCGCAAACATGGATACGTAATTTGCCCCTCGACTTGTTCGGTTTCTCGCTTAAATATTTTGCGTTCTGCTTCCAATAGTCGCCAGTCCTTTTGGATGACTAGGTGCTTTACCGGCGTTTTTGACCATTTAACTTTGGCAAAAAATCAGGGCTTGATGGCTACGTTGTCTGCCGGACCCCCGGACACTATTCCCATTTCATGTGCCTTCCTGTAACCTCAGCGAAATATTTACAAAGTCTGATTCTTTAACGCTTTCAACGAGGCACTACATATCGCGCAACGTCGTCAGCATACGCGAGCAGTTTGACCTCTGAGCATTGTATATAAAACTACCGACAGCATTATACTCACGAACTAAAGTAAACGAATGTGTTCTACCGCTGGCGCCAAAAACAATTGGGAAGCAGTACACTTCCTATGGGCGCTTCATCAATACATGTGTCGGCGGAGTAAAAGCGATCTTCTGAAGAACGCGTAAAGTTGATTTGAGGAATTGCGCATTTGAGAAAAACTCCGACTGCGAGAAAAATTAATTCCTAACCCACGTTTCCATGATCGCGTGATGGTCCTATAGTCGGGCCGTTCTAGAGGTCGAGGAGAGAAAAGATGCTATTTCTGCAACCCTAGTTGGGATAAGGTATCGGTAGTAGCGCAGCCAGAAAATTTTCGAGGGAGGGGGGGGGATAGTTCAACCATCCTTTGTGCATGTTCGTGCAAGTGTTTGTATGTATTCATGCAGTACACACATGCCAAACTTTAAAAAATCTGGGAAGGGGGAAAGTAAAGGTAGGTAGGTAAAAACTTTATTTCTCCTTTTGAAAGGAAAGGGGCAAAGGGATAGAGATAGGGGGAGGTTGCTACACACGGTAGTCCTCCGCAACCTTCTCTGCCCAACCCAGGATTGCCTCCTGGACGTCGGGTTTCGAGCTGCGCAAGGCAGCCTCCCACTGCTCCTCATTATTTAATATGCCCATCCACCACCTCCCCACACATGCACCCCCTGGCTACACCAGTGCGTCTCAGAGTCAGAAAAGAACATGAAAGACGCCATGCTGTTTCAGCCTGAAAACCACGTTCCTGAATGGCCACTACCTATAATAAAACAGAACGATTACGCAATTGAAATATTGCGCAATGTGAGAGGAGGAAAGAAAGAAAGGACAAAAGAAAGAAAGGCCGCACCGTCAGGCAGGCCCACGCAAAGCTTCGCTTGCCCCCATTTTCCCGATAGCGGAAGGGCTCCTCATTTTTTTTATTCGTAAATCACATTTCGCACATTATGTATCGCAGTCTGCACTGAATTTTTTTTCCATTTCTGTTCGTTCTTAACTTGTAACATAAAAATGCTCAAGCAAATGGAAATGCATATGATTATGAGCACTTTTTAACATGAAAGCGCTGTATGCCTCAATCCACCAAGATTTCCGTGACGTATTTCCGTCACAAATTTGACGTTGCTAAAATGTACACGAAGAGATGAGAAAGAGAAAAGTAGAACAAAAAGTTCCACCGCCAGTAGTCGAACCCATGACCTTTCGGTACGCTACGGTAGCCCCCAGGCGCTCTACCGACTACGGCACCGGCTTACAGGAATGAGGCTTCACAGAAGCTCCTATATTAATCACATTTTTTCTCTCGCACGCTGCTGTCTGTTGGCGGGGCGGTGCCGCCGTCTGTGAGCGGGGAAGTGAAGTACAGCGTCATGACACTAACGAGCGCAGATAGGGAGCGATTCGGCGATGACGCAGTTAAAGGAAGGGAAATTCATATCGGTCGCGAAAGCTTGAATGAATAGCGGGCGAAAACCTATTGCCACAAACATCAACGCGGGGCGTGTGTTTGAAGCGCGACTATCTGAGGTGGGGAGAAATAATGAAAACCGAAAACTCAATGGAAATGTTTTATTATTTTTTGTTATTTTAAACATGACGAAGTAAACTAGCAATTAACTTTACGGCTTATCTGGCATTTGGCTAAATAGTTGTCTGCCCAATATTTTGGTCGATCGCGAGAAATGGGGGGCTTATGCTGGAACTCTGCTAGTGTGGGCTGTGTGTGGGCTTGTCTTTAGCTCTCGCGCATTGTCAGGTCAACAAGGCATTGTTGTGCAGGGGTTTCACGCGTATCTTCCGTAGGGAATTTTTTCCTTATGTGTCGATTCCTTCGCCGAAGCTAAACTAGCTTACAGAAGCTCTAGATAAGCTGTGACTGAAGACTGTTTTGAGTGCCGCACAGCCGGCGTGCCTTCGCCTTTCGTGACGGAGAATGCGGCACGCTAAACGAAGGAACGCCATGCTGTCTAAGGCTGCCAAAATGATCATTTCAAGACTACTGTCTCGCTCCAGTGGGTTTCCTTGATTAGACAACGTGGGTTATTGAAGTACCGTGATCGTGAGTCCTTTTATCATCATATTTTAGGAGCTTGCTCGCCAAGCTTCTTATGCTCGCGCCTTGTCCGCGCCTGGCGCGTACGGCATGTACAATACTTCTCACCGTAGAGAGCTACGCTCTTTCCGGTGATTTCAAGAATGCTCACTAGATGGCGCCCCGCCGCTCAAGGTGGCAGCTCAAAGCGTTGTGGGGACACAATAGATACGAGGCGCTTCGAGGTCTGTGGAAAGGTGTAATGGTTCCGGGGCTTACTTTTGGGAACTCAGTGGTGTGCATGAGGGCAGAGGTGCAATCAGGAATGGATATAAATCAAAGGACTGTGGGACGCCTCGCGCTGGGTGCTCACGGGAAGACGACAAATGAGGCTGTAAAGGGCGATATGGGATGGGCAGGTTTTGAGGCGAGGGAGGCTCAGAGCAAAATAAGGTTCGAAGAAAGGCTAAGGAATATGAAGGAGAGTAGATGGGCAGAGAAGGTGTCCCGTTATTTGTATAGGAAGAGCGTGGACACACAGTGGAGAAAAAGAACTAGGAGGCTCACTAGTAAATATACGGCTGGTAGTGTAAGCAATATGTCAACAAAGAGCGTTAAGTGAAAAGTCAGAGAGGCGGAGAGGATTTACTGGACGGCAGCTATGGAAAAAACACTGGCTTTGAGTAACTACCGAAAGGGCAGAAATGAAATAAGGAGGTAGGCATTTTACGGTAATTCAAGGGGAAGCGCTTTACTGTTTGAAGCGAGATCGGGTTGCCTTAGAACGGGCAGTTATAAAGCGAGATTCAGTAAAGAAGAAGAACAAAGCGCGTGCTGCGGGGAAGATAAGGAAAGGGAGGAGCATGTTCTGATTGAATGTGGAGATATCCACCCCGGTGTACGTTTGGGCACGAGCCTACATGACGCCTTGGGTTTTAGAGACAATGGAGAGCTGAACACACCCGCGATTGAAATAAGTAAGAGACGGTTAGAGTGTTGGTGGCAGAAAATTAGAGAGAAAGGACAAAAATAACTATTGGAAAAAAAAAATAAGAACATTCTGTCGTAAAGGGCAGAGAATGGAGCTGAAAACGTAAGTTTTTTTTTTTTTTCTGGAGTAAGATAGTTTTAATTGAAGTAAAGACACTAGGCCAACACTAAGAAAAAGAAGAGTAAAGGTTTTTTTTTTTTTTTGTCGAGCCTGGTGGCACACTTGTCACCGCCCCGTTATAAAGGGGACGCTCATAGCGTCCATCCATCCATCCGGCACACACCACGCTCGGCGCAGCTGCGCTCTCTCCGGTGATTTCAAGAATGTTCACTAGATGGCACGCCGCCGCTCAAGGCGGCACACACCACGCTCGGCGCAAGCGCTAGTTACGTGACAGCTCGAGGGCCGCGCCTCGTGTTCGGCTCGCTTCCTTTCTTTTCGCCGGAAGCTCACTAAGTGAACACTCTTCGTTTCCGCTCCGCAGCTTGAACACACCAGCCAAGGCAGCAGCACGACGGGCTCGCAACGCAGTAGCAGCTCGGGAAGATCTCGCGTTGCCAATAACCAGCCACAGCCATAACAGGGAGCACGCCGCTGTGAAGCTCTCATTAGGGATAGTAGTCATGGCCATGTACTTGGCACCGAACTTGTCCCAAGGAGACGTCGCCAAGTACATCGAGAATGCAATGCATCGATACAGCACCGAGTTCAAACGCGGTCCCTTCGTACTAGTCGGAGATCTGAACGTTGACATCATGCAAAGCGATTGGCTAGTCCAACGCATGATGTCACGTTACGCTCTCCGATGCGTATCGTATGACTGCAAACGTCCCACCACCATCAGGGGCACCTGTATCGATGTTGGCTTCTCGAACTGTCCATTGCGTCCCATCATCGATGATCCCTTCGCAACATACTTTACTGATCATCCAGCAATCATATTTAAAGGAAAACCAGTCCCCGAACTCATCGAGGGACGCCCTTCTTGAACTTGCTAAAACAACATGTCTTTTGTATATATAATGTTTATAGTTCATCCAAGTGTATATATACTTCATTAAAATATATTAGTGCATCCAATCGTAAATAATAAACATTGTGTATGTAATGCATATATAACAACGTCGTCACGTCTATATATGATGGTAGAGGAATGTTTTTGATCTTGGTAAAACAACATCTCTTGTGCATATATAATGTTTATAGTTCATCGAAATGTATATAAACTTCATCAAAATGTATATATTGCATCGAACCGTAAATAATAAACGGTATGTATGTAATGCATACATAACAACGTCGTCACGTCTATATATGATGGTAGAGGAATGTTTTTGATCTTGGTAAAACAACATCTCTTGTGCATATATAATGTTTATAGTTCATCGAAATGTATATAAACTTCATCAAAATGTATATATCGCATCGAACCGTAAATAATAAACGGTATGTATGTAATGCATACATAACAACGTCGTCACGTCTATATATGATGGTAGAGGAATGTTTTTGATCTTGGTAAAACAACATCTCTTGTGCATATATAATGTTTATAGTTCATCGAAATGTATATAAACTTCATCAAAATGTATATATTGCATCGAACCGTAAATAATAAACGGTATGTATGTAATGCATACATAACAACGTTGTCACGTCTATATATGATGGTAGAGGAATGTGTACGGAGCATACGCGGGTTACCCGATCATCTCCGAGCAAGTTCCTCTAACATAATTCACTTCGTGGATGTGGCGGTGATTTTTTTTTCATCCGCGGAGTATTTTGCTGTATACAGCAAGTACACTATATGGCTAATTAAGAAAGCTTGTTTCTCAAGTCTTTCTTGTTCTTCCTGCTTTCCTTTCGCTACGACTATTAGCAAGCCATAAATTGATTGCAAAAAAATCCCATAGTTATCAAAAGCAAGCAAAGGAGCAGCACTTTCAAATAATTTGACATTTCGCGTCATGTAGCGTAAATGCGCGACGTCGCTACAGCTTCCGGTTGTTACGTCATATTTCATTATTTTTTTTTGCTTGATGTTTGTTGTCCTCACATTACATAGTTAGTGACGGTGGCAACGAGTCACCAACTACTTGACACATGGGATTCTATGGAAGTTTCGCTACCACTTTGCATATACCTAGGTTAAAGCCTCTCGATGTCAGCGGGGAACGCTTGCCGCGCTCGCATCAAGGAGGCACCTTAGACGCAGTTACGTTCTTTGCCTTTCGCTTTGTGTTTGCATGTGACGCCTTGCTGACGAACTAGCGAAACATGCACATGTGCCAACGGTGTCTCTCCGCCACCTACCACTTCGACTGCGATAACACCGACTAATAAAACTGCTTCAGTTCGCGCCGCAGAAAGGCAACGATGTCATCGGGTGAATGTCGTGCCTTAGTGAAGCGATACAGAGGCCAATGGGAAGAGGAACGCCTTCGTGCGGTCACGGCTTGAGCTACGAACCACTGACTTCCGTTTTGCTGAAGCGCACTCTGCTAGTGTATGGATTATCACAGGTTATATGTCATCCTCACACTCGGCAGCGCACACCATACCGTTTCTCTCATCAATTGACGATTCTTGAAGAGGTGCATATCGAGTACCAGTGTTTATTATGTGTTTGTTAATGCCATCTCTCCGCGAGATTCACGATATGCTGTAGCCAGGTATATCTTAACAGCTTCAGCTACCTCAACAGTTAAATGAGGGGGCGGAAACTCCCTATACGTTCCATGGGACGCGCTCTCGCATGATGATACGCTGCGGCAGCGCGGCTTTCACCACAGGCGGCTGCCGGGTATCCTACAAGAAATAATTCACATACAGAACATTTTTTTCATGACGTCACAGGGGAGGTCACAAATAGAGGGAAAGGGCGCGAAACCGAGAGGAGGAGTGTTGCCGCGGAAACTCTCCTTTCCCACTTCGCATGCAAGCGGAATCTGTTCGCGCTCTCTTGCTGGCCGCTCTGGCGACGCGGCCATTCGTTAAATTTGTTAAGCATTCTTAAAATTTTGTTCGTGTGTTGTGAAGGGGAGAACTTAAAGCTGACCGATTCCTCAACAAGACTAAACACGGTCAACTCAATAATAATAATATCTGGGGTTTAACGTCCCAAAACCACGATATGATTATGAGAGAGGCCGTAGTGGAGGGCTCCGGAAATTTTGACCACCTGGTGTTCTTTAACGTGCACCTAAATCTAAATACACGGGCCTCAAACATTTCCGCCTCCATCGGAAATGCAGCCGCCGCGGCCGGGATTCGATCCCGCGACCTTCGGGTCAGCAGTCGAGCGCCATAACCACTAGACCACCGCGGCGGGAAAACACGGTCAACTCAAGCAAAATTTAAATCTTTTTTTTTAATCTCACGTTTCGTACTTTACACAGAGACATACACGTAATGTGAAAGTGTCAATCTGCAAAAGCAGGTTTAATTCAGCACTGAAGTATGCACATAATGAGCAAACATTGAACCCAGAATATCTGAACCACTGCGAAAATTATTAACACTCACGAGCAGGCCACGTCGCACTTGACTCAATCACATCTGTTAGGACGGCGCACACGTTTTTCTACAGAACTTGAGTACCAAATGAGATAGAAGTTAAGGGAACCAGAGAGGCTCGAAGCGAAGAGAAATCGTTGAACAGGGAATGCCGCTGGAGACGATGTTTCGACGAGTTGACTTGTCTTCGTCAGGGCAGCAGTATATTGCCTTGACGAAGAAAAGACCACTTGTCAAGACGTTGGCTCCAGCGATATTCCCTGTTAAACGATTTCTCAAAGTATCAGTGAGTCCATTACAAGTATTTCAACGATAGTACTAGAGGTAAAGGCCCACAAAGTTTCAAACTAGCTACATGCATTTCCAAGAACAGGAAGCAGCACATCACTTGAGCGACATGCGAAAAGTAAATGATGAACAAACTGTGTAGCCCAACCAACACGCATTCAAGCCTGTCCTTAAACGCATTTTGTCGGCAACAGGTAGGCTGTCGTCATGACGAATTATTCTAGCGACACTGTGTTAATGTCAGTCCAGTCAGGCTTGCAGAGAACTGGGTTTACTCATGTACTCATGCAAAATGAATACCTCATCAAACAATGGACCCAAATACGTTTGCTCACCCGTTGTCTCTAAGAAACCTGCAAAACCTTCGCGGAACTAGAAATCCCGGTGTTAACACACCACAGAGCCGCGCAAAATATGTGATGCCCCGATTTAGCCTTCTTCGTAAATGCATGGTTGTCCTGCTCGACCTGGCTCACGGCGGCTTCCGTTTGCCGCACGCCATATCAAATTCTTTATCTTTCGCGTATTCATACTTGGCACGCCAACAGAGTGAGATAAGCGAGGGCGACCCAGCTTGCGATATCGCTGAGCGAGTGGCAGGGGTGAGCGGAGGCAAGCGCTACGAACAGACGTCAACCGGTTACCGCGCTTCGCCCGATCTAAAATTCACGAAATAAGTAATAAAAAAACACAAATAAACAAAACAAGAGTTGCTCGCAGTTCGATCAAATTTCTTTATTTGTTCAAACTCGTAAGAGACAATAAATGTAAACATCCACATCAACCTCAATATTTTCAACCAGGTCTTAGGATGCCCGGCAACAGCTAAGAGCGCTCATGTTCCTGATACCGAAACTGGCGCTTAGATTCCGGGGCCTAGTTAAGTCATGATCATGGGCGTTAGTCGTAGCGATGGCGATGTGCCACTAGGTGTCAACATGGGTGCATCCATGCCAAACGGTGCTATAGCTGCCAAACATCAAGATGGAGCGCCACACTTTCGGCAGTCCCAGCAGTGCCGGCACTCCGTCTACTTGTACGCTATATTTAAAAAGCGTTCACTTTAAAACAGCGTTCCTGTCACGCACCTTATTTTTTGCCGTCATACTTCTTTTTTTAGTGTCGTGCTGTTGACAAGCTGCTACAAGTCACGCATGCGGCGAAATATTTTGTTCAGTTGACCTACCAATTCGTGACTGCCGGAAGCCCTAGAAGAAATATAAGTACACTGAACTTCGGCGTGGGCACCCATGCATATGTGCACGTTGTAACTCAGAGTGGAGTGCGGGCGTTCTGATAGAATCACGTCGCATGTAATCCTCTAATCTACCGCAATGCTCTTGCGGGAACAGCGTTCTACTGCTGATTTTTTTTTTCACTGCAAAATTGGCGCAATAAAATAATCGTGCTACGCTGGATCTCCATAATGTAAAAGGCACACCTGATACATTTGGATTCTTATCACAAAACCGCACATTTATTTATTTTATTTATTTATTTTCAATACTGCCAGTCTCACTTGGAGACCAAGGCAGGTGGGCATATTGATAACAACGTGAGCATGAACTTAATACACACATTGCAGAGTACAATTCTGTTTCATACATAGAAATGTTGTTATCTCTAATACAACATTAGTCTTTACAACTAAACAGTGAAACTTAATACAATCTAATGCAACATAAAAACGTCATGCAGACAACAAAAGAACACATTGCATAAACATAAAACGTTTTTTTTTTTCATGGTTATGGCTTACTTTTTATCGCGTAACAAAAGGTTGACGGTGATTCAATGCTTGCTATTGTTGGGTCAAGGCGGTTACACTCCCTAACTGCAGTAGGAAAAAATGAGTATTTAAATGTGTTAAAGTTGCAAAAGTATTCATCTAACGTTTGATCGTGTTTATTACGTGACATCCGCGACCTAGAGAAGTTGATGTATTTGAAGAATGTATGTTGAAGCGATTGTGCAGAAGGTTATGCATAAATTTTAAACGAACTTGTTTTGCTCTGCCAGTGTGTCTAGACCATATGATGCCAGAAGTTCAGTGGACGAGTCAATACGTTTGTATTTGTTACGAATAAACCGTATCGCTTTTCTTTGAACTTTTTCTTCTTGATTTATGTTAGTAATATTGTGAGGGAACCAAACAGTGTTAGCGTATTCTAGTACTGGCCGCACAAAGGTTGTATAGCTGAGGAGTTTGATATGAGTGGGAGCAGACTTCAGGGACCTTTTAAGAAAGAACAACTTACGGGTGGCTTTTGAGGAGATGTTGGCAATGTGTATGTTCCACCTGAGGTCGGATGTAAGAGTCAGTCCGAGGTATTTGTGTTGATGAACATTAGCTAGTCTAGTGTCACTAAATGAGTAAGTAAATTCTGATGGGTTCTTCTTTCTTGTCACCGTCATTGACACAGATTTGCTAGTGTTAATAGACATTTGCCATGGTCCACACCAGGTATTTATCACGTTAAGTTGTCAGTCTAGGATGAGGTGGTCTTCGTAACACATTATTTCTTTATAGATAATGCAGTCATCCGCGAAAAGTTTAATGTTGCATTCAGTGTTAGTGACGATGTCACTAATATAAGTTAAAAATACTAAGGGCACATTGAAACAGTCGTGTTGAAGCTAATTGCTCCTTCGAAATTACTACTGCGCGACATATGAAACCGAAGCGAGCTCGAGCTATCATTTTAAATTTGCCGGAATGCACGTATAAACTTGGAGCTTAAGTTTCGAATGACAGAAATGACGACTGCGCTCGGTACAAAATCTAGGATCAGGGTGTTCGGGTTTGGTCTCTTCTCCGGATATGTGCTTAGCTTGGGCTTTTTGCAGTACCTCAATCTACTAAACATCAAAGCAGTGTGAAATACAGTGGACCAGTATAAGAAGCACAGAGGCAACAGCACATATTTACAACAACGTTTATTCGTCAAGTTCTACACCGTCATTCAACACGACAGCATTCCCAGCGAACATTGTGAAAAAAAAAGAGTGACTAGCCCATGGAATTTACAAAGCACGTTTCCCCGATGTCAAAATTGTTCGTGACATAAAGGGATTTCGAAGCTCAAGAAAAGTTCCGCTAGATGACTGCGCGAGAGCGGAGCAGTGAATTTCTGAAATTTACACATTCACCATATAGCTATAAATTCGCTTTGAATCAAACAAAACATTTACGCTGAATATGCCACTGAGGCCTCCAGAAAGTTTCTCATATATGCAAACCTATCAAGTATAATTTAATTTCCAATCACAGCCACTACTTTGTTTCTTACACAGCAAACTACCTGAGTAGCCAAGACGCACCAACACCACATTTGAGGGAAGAGTTTATTTGACCGTCTTTAATATTCAAAATTGATCACCTAAACTTGTCGGGAATGAAACTGTCAAGCATCCATAAGCACCAACAATATTCAAAAAGGAAGACGTAAATCAACGCACTCGACAACTTCGTTATATGCGGTTCCCTCAGATAATCATAGATGAAATCAAGCAGTTATCTGCAAGCTTAATACAAGAGAACGAGGCCTACTTCCATTGGACAAATTCTGTGCCTGCATTGTTAAATACAGTGGGTGAACTAAATATGGGGGAACCAAAAAGACACCGAATAATTGAAAAAATAAGCTGGAAACATTGAATGCACGTGAGTCAATTAAAGAAATAAATATATAATTTCTAAATGGGAACTGCATTCCCCACAACATAATGTGTCCGACTATTTTTCTCTCATTGTATTGAATCGGCTATATCTTCTTTTTTACATAAAAAAAATTGGTTGGGTTTAATAACGCTTGACAACGAGTGCTCAAGAGAGCAACCATGACATTGCCTCCCGTGCCGGTTTACGGCTTACGAAAGGCTCGCATTTCGTAAGCCATAAACCTACAGTACTCAATACCCAACTACGCAAGCATTATAACAGTTTCCTTAGTTGGAGGAGGTAACTGGAGGAATATGCACTTCTGCCACATTATTCAGACATTCCCCGAGCGCCGAAAACTTCGTTGTTTATTTATTGAAACACGCACTATATTTGCCACATAATATAAGTAAGCAGTTAATAGTCGTGAAATGCGATGCATTCATTTCCAAGGCGTTTATGCAATGGTGTCTTGTCTTTTGTGGGCAAGGATTATGAGCAGTGCTGCCAGTCGCTGCAGCAGACATTTTATACCGTAGAAAAGCTTTCATGTAGCGTAGGGGCAAGGCCTTCACGTCCCAACATGGGAGACTTGACGGGCCGTCCATGTGCCAGACAAGCGATAAACTTTTTCCATCCATCCATTAACTGGATACCGTGTGCTGCTAGTTGCCAGCGCGGCGGTAATACCGGTGCTGAAAGGCACTCCTGTGGGTCTGGAGTATGTCGTGTACCACTCTTGACACTTTGGATTTTTCTATTTCATGAAATCTCCCTTCGTAGGCACTGGATACGACAAGCTGCTATGAGACCCCGCAGGAGAAATATCGTGGGTTTTGAATGGTATATTTGTTGTGCCTGAGTACGTTGTATATGGTTCTTCAGTGGTCGGATATCTCTGACTTGTGAAATGTCCACTTGTGGTTCCGGAATATTGCGCGCTTCCAGGTACCTCCGTAGAGAGAATTTCATGGGTCTTGAATGGTGCACTTGTTCCTGAGTATGGGGTTTACATTTTTTTCAGTTGTTCGATATTTCTTCCCGGTGAAATGGCCACTTGAAGTCCCGAGATAGGGCGTGCTGCCAGGTGCCTTCGAAGTGTAAATGTCCCTTGTCCTGAATGCTGTATTTGTTGCTCCTGAGTATGTTGAGTGTGCTTCTGTAGTTGTCGAATATTTCTTCCCGGTGAAATGTCCACTTGTAGTCACAGGATACCGCGTGCTGCCAGGTGCCTCCGTAGTGAAAATGTCCTTGGTCCTGAATCGTGCATTTGTTGTCCCTCAATATGTCGAGCGTGAATCTTCAGTTGTAGAATATTCGTGCCCGGCCAAATGGCTACTTGTAGTTCCCGGATAGCGCGTGCTGCCATCTGCCTTCGTAGTGAAAATGTCCTTGGTCTTGAATGGTGCAGCTGTTGTTCCTGAGTATGTTGCATGTGATTGTTTACTTGTAGAATATTTGTTCACGGTAAAATATTTACTTGTAGTCATGGGATAGCGCATGCTACCAGGTGCCTCTATAGTGAAGTTGACCTGGGTCCTGAATGGTACATTTCTTGTCCCTGAGGATGTTGAGTGTGATTCTTCAGTAGTTGGGTACTTCTGCCCGGTGAAATAGCCACTTGTAGTCCGGGGATACTGCGTGCTACCAGGTGCCTCCGTAGTGAAGTTGACCTGGGTTCTGAATGGTACATTTCTTGTCCCTGAGGATGTTAAGCGGGATTCTTTAGCTGTGGGATATTTCTGCCCTGCGAAATATACACTTGTACTCCCGCGATAGTGCGTGCTGCCAGGTGCCTTCGTAGTGAAAACTTCCTGGGTTCTGAATGGTACACTGGTTGCCCCCGAGTGTGTTGTGTATGATTCTTTAGTGGTTCGATATGTCTGCCCGGTGAAATGACCACTTGTTGTCCACGGATAGCGCGTACTGCCAGGTGCCTTCGTAGTGTAAATGTACTTGGCCCTGAATGGTGCAGTTGTTGTTCCTGAGTATGTTGAATATGGCGGTTTATTTCTCAAATATTTCTTCGCAGTGAAATTAGCAGTTGTAGCCCCTTGATAGCGCGTACTGCCAAGTTCTTCCGTAGTGGAATTATCACGACTACTGAATGGTACATTTGTTCGCCCTGGGTATGTTGACAGTGAATCTTCAGTGGTTGTATATTTCTGCCCGGTGAAATGACCAGTAGTAGCGGCGCGATAGTGCGTGCGGCCAGGTACATGCGTAGTAAAAACGTCTTGAGTATTGAATGGTACATTGGTTGTTGCCGAGTATGATGTGTATGATTCTTTCGTGGTTTTATATCTCTGCCCGGTGAAATGGCCACTTGTTGTCCACGGATAGCGCGTGCTGCCAGGTGCCTTCGTAGTGTAAATGTACTTGGCCCCGAATGGTGCAGTTGTTGTTCCTGAGTATGTTGAATATGGTTGTTTACTTGTCAAATATTTCTTCCCAGTGAAATGTTCACTTGTAGTCTCGAGATAGCGCGTGCTGCCAGGCGCCTCCGTAGTGAAGATGTACTGCGTCCTGAATGGTACATTGGTTGTCCCCGAGTATGTCGGGTTTGATTCTTCTGCGGTTTGATATTTCTGCGTGGTGAAATCGGGGCCACTTGTAGTCCCTTGATAGCGCGTACTGCCAAGTTCTTCCGTAGTGGAATTATCACGACTACTAAAGGGTACATTTGTTCGCCCTGGGTATGTTGACAGTGATTCTTCAGTGGTTGTATATTTCTGCCCGGTGAAATGACCAGTAGTAGCGGCGCGATAGTGCGTGCGGTCAGGTACATGCTTAGTAAAAACGTCTTCAGTATTGAATGGTACATTGTTTGTGCCCGAGTATGATGTGTATAATTCTTTAGTGGTTCGATATCTCTGCCCGGTGAAATGGCCACTTGTTGTCCACGGATAGCGCGTGCTGCCAGGTGCCTTCGTAGTGTAAATGTACTTGGCCCTGAATGGTGCAGTTGTTGTTCCTGAGTATGTTGAATATGGTTGTTTACTTGTCAAATATTTCTTCGCAGTGAAATGTTCACTTGTAGTCCCGGGATAGCGCGTGCTGCCAGGCGCCTCCGTAGTGAAGATGTACTGGGTCCTGAATGGTACATTGGCTGTCCCCGAGTATGTCGGGTTCGATTCTTGTGTGGTTTGATATTTCTGCGTGGTGAAATCGGGGCCACTTGTAGTCCCTTGATAGCGCGTACTGCCAAGTGCTTCCGTAGTGGAATTATCACGACTACTGAAGGGTACATTTGTTCGCCCTGGGTATGTTGACAGTGATTCTTCAGTGGTTGTATATTTCTGCCCGGTGAAATGACCAATAGTAGCGGCGCGATAGTGCGTGCGGCCAGGTACATGCGTAGTAAAAACGTCTTGAGTATTGAATGGTACATTAGTTGTGCCCGAGTATGATGTGTATGATTCTTTAGTGGTTCGATATCTCTGCCCGGTGAAATGGCCACTTGTTGTCCACGGATAGCGCGTGCTGCCAGGTGCCTTCGTAGTGTAAATGTGCTTGGTCCTGAATGGTGCAGTTGTTGTTTCTGAGTATGTTGAGTATGGTTGCTTACTTGTGAAATATTTGTTCGCAGTGAAATGTTCATATGTAGTCCCGGGATAGCGCGTGCTCCCAGGCGCCTCCGTAGTGAACATGTCCTGGGTCCTGAAAGGCACATTGGTTGTCCCCGAGTACGTGGAGTTCGATTCTTCTGCGGTTTGATATTTCTGCGGGGTGAAATGACCACTTGTAGTCCCTTGATAGCGCGTACTGCCAAGTGCTTCCGTAGTGGAATTATCACGACTTCTGAATGGTACATTTGTTCGCCCTGGGTATGTTTTGCGTGAATCCTCAGTGGATGAGTATTCCTGCTTCGTGAAATTGACACCTACTGTGCTTGAATGGTGCTTAGGGCTAGGGGACTTCCTAGCAATCGTGTGGGTATTTCTTAACGGGGCATTTGTTGTCACGGAATTTGTACTTATTTCGCGAGTGACTACGGTTGTGTGAAGTCTTGGAAAGGATACGGCTGCTACGAATTCGCTGGTAGTGACACACTTTCCATTCAGGCACATACCGGATCTTCTTCTTGTGATCTGCAAATAACAATTGCGGTAATGTGCATTTGGACATTTTATCTTTTTTGAGAAGGTTCTGCTATAAAACACAACCCAGAAAAGTGGCGTGTTCGTGCACAATTGACACTCATATGAAAAGATTAAAAATTGGTTATTACGCTGAAGTGAATAAATTCTTTTTTTCAGGAGAATCTGTGGCTAAAATGTCCGACAGTATCGGCATAAGAAGTCCCTTGAGGAGCTTGTTCGCGATAAGACCAGCAATCAATCCAGCGTGATAGCGTCACGTCTGTCTGAAACATTATGCTAAGTAATGCTATTGCACCTTCTATCGTGATGCACCAGCACTGCCAGGCAACAAAATCCGGTTTTATGAGAGCTGGTGCTTGTAAAAAAAAAATTACCCAGATACGGCTGATATTAAATATATAACTTAAACTTCGTGATAGCCCCAAAGCACGGTGATGTGAGTCACAAAATTTGAAATCAACTACAAAACCATTTTACATGCTGGAATATTGCATTGCAATATCACTTTTCACGTGCGTTCCTGTCGCGTATTTCTAGACTGATAATGGTTGGAAAGAAGACATTTAGTAGAGTTATGCTGCCATTTTTCTCGCTAGGTTTTCTTTCGTTGTTTTCTGATTCTGCACTTTCAGTAAACAAATATTGGTGCCAAATTACTGCGTTCAATACAATTTTAATGGTCCCGTTTATGTCACTTTAACACCGACATTTGCGACATACTGTCGAGAACACATCCCATTTCCGGATGTGCTCTAATTCTAGTGACAAGGTGTTTTAGTGTAAGGTCAGTCTATCCTGAAATGTACGTTGATTCCGTGAAATGTGCCTGAATTTCCGGTAATTATTAAATGCACGTTGACTATATTGAACTTTGTAGCGAAATTTTGTCCTCACCTCCGATGCTTATATTGCCTTAACGACCAATTAAGGTGACCATCACAGTAAGACAGCCTCTGTATTGCTTTTTCTTCAACCTCCTAAATGTGTATATAAACGCAGTGCCTGATCTCGCTGGTAAAGCATAAATGCGGCATCATAAATACATATTCTATCTTTGACGTTACAGGCCATGCGACATGCCTGTATCAAACACAAATTTCGGAACACCAACATAATGCAGAGAATTACTTACTCTACAAAGCGTGCCATCGGGAACCGGGTCTTCGTCGTATAGTGAACCCCTGCAGGATCCATCCTTTTTGCGCTTTATGGAAGGTGTCAGAAACAAATATTAGTCTTTCTCTAGTGCTCAACTCCTCGTTTCTTTGCTATTTGTGGGACTATAAATAATTGCGCTCAAATCATATTTCTTCTTTTTACAACTCTTTAAGCTAGATGACAATGTTACTAGCGGCCTGAAGTGCTCATTCGTATCATAGGAGGCGCCGCACTTCTACCTTAAACCTTAGCGGGCAGTCATTTACAACAGATCTTAGACAAATACCTGAAGAGCTGTGTATCGGAAAATGAAGCTAACGACAAGTGACGACGAAGACAGGCACTTGTCTTCGCCGTCACCTATCCCTTATTCAGTTTTGTATTACACAGTTCTCCAAAAATGGAACAGCAACTGGCCGTGGCCACAGCACCCAATTCGATAAAAGCAAACGAGATATTCTTTCACTCGGTACTTCGAGTCGTCATTCCACCGAGCTGTAAGCCCTTACCTCAAGGAACAAACAAAAACACTTCCCTTGGAAGGAACATTCAGAACGCGCAGAGAGCCACAGAAATAAGTCAAAGGCGACGAAAAGCCAGCGCCTTCTCCTTCATCGCAAACACAATTAAGCTTTCCAGCGGGCACAAATTGCGCGTTAGCACGCACGACCACTTGTCTGCATCTTGTCATTACATTCGCGCAGCCTATTTGAAGAAGCTGGCTTAAGTGCGTGCTTCTTGGCCGTCGGCATTGCGGATCACAGTGACAAAAAATTTCGTCCATGCTAGCTGTGCCATGGAGCTCACTACTCGACCACCGCCGCAAGTCTGCTCTACACCATTCGCGTGCGATGTCGAGGCGTCCTCGCTGACTACCAGGGACGACTCGACTTGTTATAAGATTTCGTATCCATGGCGTGGATGCGCATCAAGCAATACTTTCTTCTTGAAGCCATCAAAGGGTGCCCTAAATGAGGCCTTTTTTCACTGAAGGGGATGTGACAGAAACAATTAAGGTTATCCAACACATGCCGGGAAGCCCGTCTATCCAACCAACAAAATTTCACTACTTTTGGCGCAGGCTCGAGTGCCACTGTGTAAATATCGCACCGCCACCTTAATGCACAAAGGGGGCGCGCTATCTGAATACGATTTCGCGGGTACTTCACAGGGGCTGAATTTCGTTTTACCTACAGAAAGAAAAAGTGAAAGAGTGTGGCACCTCTTGAAGCTCCGGGTACGTCAGCGCATAAGCATGGACATTCAGAATTTATGCTATGGGGTGTCATTTATTTTGCCCGATGTGCCCGTTCGTCTGGAGCGCTCAACCACTATAAAAAGAAGCTAAGATTAACCGTAAAATTTTAGATTTTTGCAAATTAAATCAACAGCGTATTAGCGCAGACTAGTATATATTTTACCAAATTGATTGTTCATTTTTGACGCGTTTTTTTTAGCGCATGCACTTGAATCTGATTGCCGCGATCACCAAGAAGTCATTTTGCTTACCATTCTTCTAGAGTCATCATCATCTTTCTCGCGATGTCGCAGCCTCCTTCTTTTACCTGTACGCAACGACGAAACGATAATATTACAACAGAGTTCACGTGTCAGAAAAATTATTCACATTGTTATTTACGAATATGTTTATGTGCGTTGAGATAGTCTGAAAAAAATTCATTACATGGAGCATTATGGTGCTGCTATGCTCGATATATTTCAATAAAAAGTCACAGTTTCGCCGCAACGGCGAAGCAATGATTGCGATAGCAATAAATTGTAGTGTAACGCGAAGAACGGAAAGCAGCTCGAAATTGCCAGCGCATCGCTCGAGCCCAAAGACGCACGAAAAGAACGCACACAGGACGATTGCGAATTAATGCGTCACAGCTCGACACTTGAAGCGCACTGCTCAAACATAAAGCAGGACGCACGAAACAAACGAACAGGTACACACAAGACGAGCGCGAACTAATTGTCACAGTTGTTACTTATTTTTGTTTGAACAGCGCGCTCCTTTCGCAAACGCGGCCGCTGCAGCGAGCGAAGCGAAGCACCCCACCGGCCGCCCCCTTCTTTCCTTGAGATAAGCGCACGAAAGCGACGACGCCCTGTAGAGCGAACAGCAATGGCGTTCGCAGGGGCGGGGCGGCGATCTTTAAAGCGCACAACACGCGCGCACGTCGCGCCATCTATGCGGCCACTAAGAAAGCATGCTGAATTACATGGTGTATATAAATAGCTCGCCGTTAGCAGGCTGAGAGATGGTGCTGTCGTGGCCTAACGTCTAACGCGGCGGGCTGGAAAGCGAGAGGTCGCCCGTTCGATTCCGCGCGTCGGAAAGAATTTCTTAATTATTTTTCTTTGTGGCCTTTCTATATATATACATACTTATACATATACGGTGAATGACGGCGACGGGGACGGACATTTTCCAGCCGAGACTGTCCATACAATTGCTATCGCAATAAAATGCGCCTAACAAAGAATGAGAGCTGAAGCAGTTGTAACGCAGTGTTTGTTTCTAAGAACGTAAAGCACAAAAAAGGAATGAGGAAAACCAGCTGTTTGGAAAACAATGGTAACATTCTATCTTGCACATAAAGGCACAACCATACCGGTTTGTACGGTACCGGACAACTTGATTACGAAGCTTTTTTTTTAATGTTTTTATGAATCCCTACGACATATGCCACAATCATTGCGTGCGTGTTGCGCTCCTTCCCTAAGAAAATTGGTATTAATTTAGTAATGTTTCCCAGGAAATTGAAAATACAGATATCAATTTTGACAGCGTCGCGTGCACAATTACAAGGCATAATGTGGCACCTGTTTATAGCACCACGATTTATTTACAGACGCATTCGTCGATAGGTCACTAGCTAATTTACACATACATGCGGTGCCCTCTGAGTAAGCATTCACCAATAAAGATAAACCATTTTATCAATTAACCCAATATTTCAGTCGATCCCATGATATCTACTTCTCCCAAAGAATATAAAAGCGGATTAGAAGTTTCTGTTATGGCGGATGCTGCTGTGCGTAAATGATTTCTGCAGCGCAATGGTGGCTCACTAGTTCGCATATATATTGCTTTATTGAGCATGCTGAGGAGTAGTCACTTCGTTTTACTCCTCAGCCCTATATAAAAGATTTTCCACGTTCGCGGGTATCCTTGCGAAGATGAGATGAACTAGCGCTTTACAGTTGTAACAGTGATGTACTCCGTACATCATAGATATCAGTACTGATTATGTGCACGGGAAAAGACGCGGATACAGATGACATTCGCGGCCAATGCATGCTTGCAGCCCTAATTTCCAAGAATACATCAGGGACCTCGAGACGTAAATCTGCCGGAATTGTCCAACGCAAGACTAAGCAGTGAGAACATCGCATGCACTGTGCGTAAGATTCGAGCAGGTGTTTCTATAACTTTAGTTGCTACTCTGTGTTATTCCATAAAGCTATGACAGCCGTGATTCACCTGAAAGTAATGTTATCATGGATTATTTATAAAATGTTAGTAGTCAATTTAATCGAATAATTCTTGCATACCATCAGTATTCTTGCATTCTCTTATTATTCAGCTTATCAGGACACTCTTAGTTTCCCGCGGTCATTGGTAATTATATTGTTCTTGCGCAAATAAACAAAATCATATAAGCACAATTAAAAATCACCGCGAGATGTCGACGAGTTTACAAGAATAACCGACAAAACCAACCCAAACGAGCGCTAATCATCGTCTTCCTAACACAAAGCAGCTGAGTCTCAAAAAACAAAAAAGAACCAGACAGTGAACATATGCCGTCTTGTAGTCCATATATATGGAAATCATTGTACATCAAAGGCAAGCAGAAGAATTCCATTGCACGAAGCATTTGCAACCTATGAAATGTGCATAGAAAAAGAAATTTGACGTTTACAGGGATGCAATGAGTACTTTGGTTGCGCCCACGAAGACATACTGCGCCTTTTGTTTACGAAATTTTGGTTATTGGGATTGATTGTATTCATAGTGAGCGCTAAAGGTATAGCGAAATAAAGATATAGTTCACTTACCCAAGAAAGCACCTTCTGAAACTATTAGAGCCGCAGCCAAGAGCACAAGTACGAATGCAGCTCGCATTTTCAACGAGCTCGCAAGGATTACCAACCTTGCCCGCCGAATGTAATGGAGGCTTTCGCTCCTATATACAGCCTCTTTGTAAATTCTCGTGAGCATACTTATCGGAATACAATGGCCTTTGACACGCAAGTCCCTACTGCCAACATAATGCAGCAGGAGAAGCTTGGCTGATAAAGCATTGCCATTTTGCGTCAGTTGAAATCTTTCACTTTGGTTCTGCAACAGGCTCCTATCGGACATTACAGATCCGCTCAGTTTGTTTCAATGCGGGTACGAAACACACGCGTCGAGTTTTTTTTTTTCTTTAACTTAGATCGATTGTAATCTTTGCGCACGGACGTCGCACCTGAAGTGCAAGAGCCATAAAACGTACTATATTGGTGCCCACTTTATGACCGTGTCGTCGGTTCTTGCACCTTTATCATTTTCGTAATTTCTGGCATCATTTGCTTTCATATCCTGTCGTGCCACACGGCATAATTGCTCGTTTGGAAATGACCCGAAATAACAAGTCTGTATGTTTTCTGCAATACAAACAGCATTTTTTGTACAATCATATCGCACAAATCGAACGACGGGACCTGCCCACCCGCGGACGTCGTGGTCCACATGAAAATTATTTTTCGCGCTTTATCTTGGCACAGTTCTTGCGTCTATTCTGTGCTTTAAATCCGTATACATCTCGGTCATGCTTTTTATGCGTGCTGAAATGTCTCATTTTTTGTTAGTTTTTGGTATATGTTTGTGTTCGGAATTGCGGGTGATTTATTTATTATTAATGATTTAATTAATTCATTTATTTATATTAGTACCCCAAAGAACCAATTGGACATTAAATGGGGGGATTTTAAACGATAACATACATTTCAAACAACGAAAAACGTTACACCGACAAGAAAAATAAGAAAACAGCGAGTAAATTGAATGACAGCCTACAGTCAAATACATTCTCCAACATGAATAAAATCAGTCGAATACATATTGATGCGGAGAGGAAATTTTCGTAAATACCCTCAAAAACATTCAGGATAATTATGTTACAGAAGCATTGCAATATTTATTACGAACAAAGAGCGTAAATAGTCAGACACAGATTAGCAATGTTCACACAGGTTAGCACTTATTCAGTATGTTTCTGTGTGTTCTTCGTTCGTTCAACTTGTTTCCATTTCCTTATATTGCATTCTGGATTTATCTTTGGCCATTGATATTGCACGTCACCTGGTTAGTCCCGTTCCTACTTTTGTTCTTTCTTAAATTTTTTTAAGTGCGGAGCACTTTGGGGGCCCGGGCTGTCGTGTGCTGTTGTCGCTTGGCGTGACGCAGGCAAAAGCACATATAAAAATAGAAAGAGGAAGCAAGCTAGAAATGGAAAGAGAGAGAAAGAAAGAAAAAAAACGAAGAAAACTAGAAATAAAGAGAGAAAAAGAGAGAGAAAAACAGAAAAAGAGAGAAAGAAAGCGAGGATGAAAGAAAGAGAAAACCGAAACTCCGCACTTCCTTCAGGCTTGGCACCTCTACTGCGAAGCTGCCCTAATATTTTTAGATGCGAAGCATGTTATAACGGAGTTCCAACCCGTGGTGGTGTGCGGCGTGGCCACCCTTACTGCGCATGCGCAAACCCTCTCCACTCCCCCTCTCCTCACTCTCTCTCCTCACTCCCCTCTCCACTTCCCCTCTCCACTGCCCCTTTCCCCCATTCGCCTCTCCACTCCCACTACCCCTCTGAAACGCGGGCTCGACATGCGGAAACGCTGCTCCGCATCGCCTAATGCAGGCACGTAGCCAGAGAGAGGGGTCCCTAGGGCCCCCCCACAAAAAAATTTTGGTGAAGTAGGTGTTTTTACCAAAAATAAATAATAAAAATATGTGTTTTCGTCAAATAGTCAATATTCTCATAAAGTTCCCCCCCCCCCCCCCCCCCGTAAAAAATTGTTGGCTACGGGCCTGGCCTAATGGTCCCCTTTAGCAGGAGATGGCGCGATTTTTTTTTGTTCTAATAATTTCCATAGGCTACTTGTCGAGCTCCTTCGGAGCATTGCAGATAATTTGATCTCTTCGATGACGTTTCGTAAAATCGAGTGTAGCTCCCTGTCCACATGATTCAATAACTAAACTTGAACGACTTCATCCGCGCCGTATTTCCACCGCTACGTTGTAAAGGAAGATTGGCGTTTCTATCGCTGTGCAAGTGCAGCGGGTTACGTTTCCTGCCCGTCACAAAACACTCAACGCTCCAGATAAGGTTCAATGGCATTATGATTCACACTCTACACAGTAGTGCTATCAGATAGCGGAACATCTATTGCTTCCGTTAGCATGATAAAGTTCCTGGATAGAAGCTATGAGAGGAGGTCAAGGCCAGACTAGATCAGGTATCTGCTGCTGATTCAGTCGCCTGCATTAGCTCAAAATGGCACGTACGTAACTTTTAGTCACCCATGCACCGAAAAAACTCACAGGGTCCCTTATGCGTGCGCCTTAGTCGATTCGAAGGCGAAACCCATCTTCTCTTTTTTCTCATCTAAGTCTTTGTCTTGAACCTCCCACACCCCCCCCCCTCCCCGAAAGCTTTCTGCAACTAACGTGGTTTTGCAATGCCTCCGATCCTGGAGGCGTTGTAAGCTTCTAGACCTCACCTTATTCTGCAATGCCTTCGGGATCGGCCCACCTTTGACCAGGAAATGATGTCATGTGATGACGTGGCCATGTGACGTCCTGTCTTGATGACGGCATGATTACGTCCCAGATTTTGGTGATCTGGGACGTGACGATGACCTCAGATAATGACGTCTTCACATGATGAGGATTTTTTGCATAATTCGTGTTGATGCCGCCGACGTGCGACGCCGATGCAGGACGCCGGTCAATCTTCGCCTTTCATGAGGCACCTAAGGCTTTCGCCTTAATAGGGAAGCTTTTGTGCCATACCAATTTATGCCTGCCGGAAGCTTACAAGACTCAGAAGTACAACGAACCTCGGCGTGTGAACTCATGCCTATTCGTATGTTGTATCTCAGAGTGCGTACGTTCTGACAGCATAACGTCGCGTGTCCTGCGCTAAGCTACCGTAATGCTGACGTGGGAACAGCGTTATACTGCTGAATTTTTCTTTCACTGCAAAAGAAGCGCGACGAAATACACGTTCTATGCTGCATTTACATGATGTATAGCATAAATACGATGCATTTAGATTCTTATCTGGAAACCGCATATTGAAAGAGTCCTGTTGAAGCTGACTGCTCGTTCGAAATGAATGCTGTGTTACATATGAAACCTCAGCGAGCTCGACCTCTCATTTTAGAATTTGCCTCAATGCATGGAAAACTTGCGGCTTAGGTTTCGAAAACCGGAAACGACGACTGCACCTGGAGCAAAAGCTATGATCAGAGTGTTCGGGCTTGGTCTCTTCCCCAGATATATGTTTAGCTTGAGCTTTCTGCAGTGTCTCGTTCTACTAGACATTAAAGCTGTGTGAAATACAGTGGACCAGTAAAACAAGGGCAGAGACAACAGCACAGATTTACAAAGTTTATTCGTCAAGTTCTACGCCATCACTCAACAAGATAGAATTCGCAGCGACAAACATTGTGAAACAAACAGTGACTTACCAATTGAATGTACAGCATGTTTGCCCGACGTCTATGGTGTTCGGGACATAAAAGAATTTCGAAGCTCATGAAATGTGCCGCTAGATGACTGCGCGAGAGCCGTGAATTGCTCAAATGTGTACATTCAGCGTACAGTTATATATTCGCTTTTAATCAAAGAAAAGATTTGGGACGAATAAATCACTGAGTGGTCCGGAAAGTTTGCCAGTTATGCAAACCTATGAAGATTTTTTTATCCATCACAACCACTTCTTTGTTTTGACACAGCAAAACTACCTTTGTGTGCAGAGTAGCCAAGACGCACCAACACCACACTTGAGGGACGAGTTTATTTGACCGTCTTTAATATTCTGATTTGATCACTTAGACTTATCGGGTATGAAACAGTCAAGCATCCATAAGCACTAGAAATATTGAAAAGCGGAGACCTAAATTAACACACTCGACAACATTTTTATATAAGGATGCCTGGGATAATCATACATGAAAAAAAGCATTTATCTGCAAACTTAATACAAGAGCACGACGTCTCCTTCCATTCCACAGTTTCTATGCGTGCATTGGTAAATACAGTGGGTAAGCCAAGTATGAGGGAACCAAAAAGATACAGAATAATAGAAAAAATAACCTGGAAACAATGAATGCCCGTGAGTCATTAACAGAAATAAATAAATAATTTCTTAATGGGGACTGGATACCCCGCAACATAATGTGTCCGACTATTTTTCGCCGATTGTATGGCCTTGACTATATTTTCTTTTTTATTAAAAAAATACGCTGGGATTAAGAACACCAAACAACTAGTGCGCCATTGAACAACCATGACATTGCCTCCTACGCAGGTTTATGGCTTACGAAAGGCTCGCATTTCGTAAGCCATAAACCTACACTACTCAGCACTCAGCTACGCAAGCATTAACAGCTTGCTTAGTTGGAGGAGGTAACTTGAGGAATATGCACTTGTGCCACATTGTTTCGATATTCCGCGAACGACAAAAACGTGGTTGTTTGTTTATTGAAACGCACGCTATATTTGCCACATCAAACAGCAAGCAGGTAATAGTCGTGAAATACATTGCATTCATTCTAAAGGCGTTTACACAATATTTTTGTATATCTTGTGGGCAAGGATTATGAGTGGTGCAGCCAGCTTGTGGGGCAGACATTTCATACCGTAAGCAAAGCTTTCATGTACTGTAGAGGGAAGGCCTTGACGTCCCGACATGGGAGACCTGAGGGGCCGTCCATCTTCCATACACGAGATAAACTTTTAAATGCGATGCATTTCTTAGCGAACTTCTGCGACTTTGAGCGTATCTATCTATCTATCTATCTATCTATCTATCTATCTATCTATCTATCTATCTATCTATCTATCTATCTATCTATCTATCTATCTATCTATCTATCTATCTATCTATCTATCTATTTATCTATCTAACTATCTATCTATCTATCTATCTATCTATCTATCTATCTATCTATCTATCTATCTATCTATCTATCTATCTATCTAGCCACCTACGACTTTGTGCTCTCCTGGCCGTTTCGTTATTCGGATGTATACCAAAATTGGTATGATATAACTCGACTGTATTACCAACATAAATGACAGTTCATAACATAAAAATCATGACACGTATGTCATGAACCGCATGATTTATATTCCGCGGCCTTCGGGCTCTTGCGGCCGTTTCGTTAATTTCATATATATCAAAACTGGTAGGGCGTGACAAGAGTTCATGGCGAACATAATGACAGCTCCTAACGTGCAAATGCTGACACGCATGTCACGTGCAGCATGATTTACATGACATTGTCTCGGGGGGCTAGCGGGCGTTTAAATTATTAGATATATACGGAAACTGGCTTGACGAGACACGTCTGTATGACGAACATAACTGACAAGTGGTAACATGAAAAGCATGATATGCATGTCAGGTACGACATGATTTTCACGCCATGCTCATGGCGCACTCGTGGCCGTTTCGCTAGATTGATATACACCAAAACTGGTGTTGCGTGATGTGACTGTATGTAGAACGTGAATGACAGTTGGAAACGGGAAAACCATGACATGCATGTCATGATTTACATGACATGCTCATGGTCACGGTGTAAGAATATACTCAGGTGATGACACTCTTCCCCCAACGCATGGGAAACCGCAATCCGCGCGCGTCTACATAATGTTCGGGTTCTTATCAGATGACTTGCAGAGGGCGCTACGAAAAGCGGGGCAGTCGTCTCCATAGCAACGCGCATGCTGCTGATAACGTGCATTTTTTTGTGCTATTTTGCTGGATAATGTGCATCCGCCAAGCGGCGTCGAGGGGCGAAATCTAGAGGGCAACAGGAGAGGGAACGGCGAGAGCGGCGGCGATGACGCAGCACCACCGTGATTCGGCTACTCGCGGGCGCTCTCCGCCTCAAGCCCTTAGATGGCGCACCGCTCAACGGACCGACGACCGAACATTTTCTCGCCGCTTAGGCGCGCGCAGTGTCAACACCTGAATATTCTTACACCGTGCTCATGGTGCATTCGCGGCCGTTTCGCTAGCTTGATATACACCAAAGCGTGACGCGACTGTACGACGACCGTAAATGAGAGGTGGTAACATGAAAATCATGACATGCATGAGATGTACGACATGATTTACACGCCACACTCATGGCGCACTCGTGGCCGTTTCGCTAGATTGATCTACACCAAAATTGGTCTTGCGCGATGTGACTGTGTGAAGAATATGAATAACAGGTGGTAACATGAAAACCACGACATGCATGTCATGTATGGCATAATTTTCATACCATATTCATGGTGCACTCACGGCCATTGTGCACCATTGATATACACCAAAATTGGTATTACGCGATGTGACTATATGACGAACATAAATAACAGGTCCTAACATTCGAATCATGTTATATGCATGTCATGTACGGTATGATTTACATGACGCTGTCGTGGTGCGCTTCCAGCCGTTTCGTTAACTGGATATATACCAAAATTGGTATGGCATGACACGAGTGCGTGATGAACATAAATGACAGGTCATGCATTGTATATACCAGAATATACGTTTCATAAGCATGGTATATACCAGATTGCGCGTGCATACGTAAATGGCAAACATGCGATATATGGTGAACTAGATGCCATGGCATGAATGATTTCATTTGGCTCAAAGACAAACAAGGCGATGTGTGCAGCTCTTTGCTGGCTGCTTCGCATTACATCGATTCCCACAGTGCGTGGGATCTGCCGGATTTTTCCCATCCATCCACTGACTGGATACCGTCTGCTGCTACTTGCCAGCGCAGTGGTAATATCGGTGCTGAATGGCACTCCTGTGGGTCTGGAGTAAGTTGTGTATCACTCGTGACTCTTTAGATTTTCTGTTTCGTGACATCTCCCTTCGTAGGGCATGGATACTACAAGCTCCTAGGTGACTTCGTAGGAGAAATGTCGTGGGATTTGAATGGTACATTTGTTGTCCTTGAGGATGTTGTATATGATTCTTCAGTGGTCGGATATGTCTGACTTGTGAAATGTCCACTTGCGGTTCCGGAAAACCGCATGCTGCCTGGTGCCTCTGTAGGGGGAATGTCGTGGGTCTTGAATGGTGCACTTCTTCCTGGGTATGGGGTTCATGATTTTTTAGTTGTTTATTATTTCTTCCAGGTGAAATGGCCACTTGTAGTCACGGGATAGGGCGTGCTGCCAGGTGTCTTCGAAGTAAAAATGCCCTGTGTCCTCAACGGTGCATTTGTCGTCTCTTAGTATGTGGAGTGTGATTCTTTAGCTGTGGCATATTTCAGCCCAGTGAAATGCCCTGTTCTAGTTGCGGGATGGGGCATGCTCCCAGGTGCCTCCGTAGTGAAAACGTCCTGGGTCCTGTATGGCGCATTTGTTATTTCAGAGCATGCTGTATATGATGCTTTAATCGTAGAATATTTCAGCCTGGTGAAATTTTCATTCGTAATCTCGGGAAAGAGTGTTCTGCCAGTTGCCTTCGTAGAAAAATGTCGTGGGTCCGGAAATGCGCATTGGTTCACCCTGAGTATGCTGTGTATTATTTTTTAGTGGCTGGATACCTCCCTCCGATGAAGTGGCCACTTGGATAGAGCGTGCTGCTAGGTACCCCTGTTGTGTAAATGTCATCGGTCCTGAATGGCACAGTTCTTGTCCCTGCTTATATTGAGTGCGATTCTTCACTGGCTGGATATTTCTGCCCGTTGAAATATCCACTTGTATTCCCAGGATAGTGTTCGCTGCCAAGTACAACCGTTGTGAAAACCTCCTGGGTCTGAACAGTACCTTGGGTGTGCCCGAGTATGCTGTGTATGATTCTTTAGTGGTTGGATAACTCTGCCCAGTGAAATGGTCACTTATTGTCCCCGGATAGCGCTTGCTGCCAGGTGCCTCCGTAGTGCAAATCCCTTTGTCCCGACTGGTGCATTTGTTCCTGAGTATGTTGAGCGTGATTCTACAGTGGTTGGATAGTTCTCGGTGAAATGATCACTTGTAGTCCCTGGATAGCGCGTGCTGCTAGGTACCTCCTCAATGTAAACTTCGCGGGTCCTGAGTGGTACATTTCTGGCCACTGAGTATGCTGAGTCTGATTCCTCAGTGGTTGGAAATTTCTGCCCGGTGAAATCTCCACTTGTAGTCCCGAGATGTCGTATGCTGCCAGGAGCCTCCGTAATGAAAATGTGCTGGGCCTTGAATGGTACATTTGTTTACTCTGAGTATGTCGAGTGTGAGTGTTCAGTGGTTGGATATTTCTGCCCGGTGAAATGGCCAATTGTAGTCCCCGGATAGCTCGTGCTGCCAGGTGCCTTCGAAGTGTGAGTGTCCTTGGTCCTAAATGTTGCAGTTGTTGTTCGTGAGTATGTTGAATGTGATTGTTTACTTGTCGAATATTTCTTCGCGTTGAAATGTTCACTTGTAGTCCCGCGATAGCGCTTGCTGCCAGGCGCCTGCGCGGTGATGCCCTGGGTCCTGAATAGTACATTGGTTGTCCCTGAGTATGTCGAGTGGGATTCTTCTGTGGTTTGATATTTCTGTGTGGTGAAATGGGCACATATAGTCCCGGGATAGCGCGTACTGCCAAATGCTTCCGTAGTGGAAATATCACGACTCCTGAATGGTACATTTGTTTGCCCTGGGTATGTTTTGCTTGAACCCTCAGTGGTTGCATATTGCTGTTTCGTGATATTAACACCTACTCTGCTTGAATTGCGCTTAGGGCTAGGAGCCTTCCCAGGAATCTTGCGGCTATTTCTTTACGGGGAATTTGTGGTCACGGAATTATGCTTTTTTATGCTCGATGAGCTGCGTTTCTTTTTTTCTCATATAAAACTCTGTCGCTTCGATTCCAGCTCGGGTGTGTGAAGCGCTTGGCTCTGAAATTGTTTCAATTTCCACACCACGCGTCTCTCGAGAACACCCTTGGGAACACTGAACAACCTACCCAAAGAAGCGACGAGGATGAATATGCTCAAAGGAATACGGACGCCTACCCACGCAGGATAACTCGTCAAGAATCGGGCGAATACAAATGATTTGAAAAAAAAAAAGACATTTTCGCGTTAGTGGTGCCAAGCCTGAAGGTACAGCGGAGCTAATCGGCCTTCCCCGTGTCCGTTTATTTTTCTCTTTCTCGGCAGTGTGCCAGTCTTCTATACCGATGCTGATGTCAAGGCTTTAGCTCCGTCTACGCACCTGTGCAGAGTGGATCGAGAAGTAGTCGGATGCTAGACGAAGTGCACGAGCAGCCGCGCACACACTTTACCCGTGCCTTAGGAACAGCGAACCAATCAACCTTCCGATATGCATGCATTGGGTCGGAAAGTATTTATGCCACGTAGACAGGGCAGAAGAAAGGCACTTATTATCTATCGATTTGCCTTCAACTATCTATTGTCATGCTTACCTGAGCAATGCTAAGTAATTTCAAGAAATGTAATGGTTGTGGATCGATTATCGATTAGCTATCGATTGCCTTATGCTTCTCTTTAACATGCTTATCGAGGCACTTGTAAGCAATTTGCAGAGTTTTATTAGTTATGGATCGATTATTGATCGGTCGATTTCAATCTTTCTTTGACTCTGTCTCTCTCTGTCTATCTTTCTCTTTCTGTTTTTCTTCCCGTTCTTTCTCTCTCTTTTTGTCTTTCTCTTTATTTCTATGCTGTGCTTTACTCTCTACCCTCCTCCTTTTCCTCCTCCTCTCCTCCACGCTCCTCCTCACGCTCACACCCTTTTTCCACACCCGCCGCGGCGGTCTAGTAATTAAGGTGCTCGACTGCTGACCCGCAGGTCGCGGGATCGAATCCTAGCCACGGTGGCCGCATTTTCTATTTAGGCGAAAATGCTAGAGGCCCGTGTGCTTAGCTTTAGGGGTACGTTAAAAAACCCCAGGTGGCGAAATTATCCGGAGCCCTCCACTACGTCGTCTCTCATAATCATATTGTGGTTTTGGGACGTTAAACCCCAACAATTATTATTACCCCCTTTGTATACCGTACTATACAATGCTATGTTATGCGCCGCTGGCGTGCCTGCGCAGCCGAGTGATTACGATGCTGGCCTTCGGACCGTGGATAAGGGGGTCCGAATCCCGCCTCGTCAAGATTTTTTTTTTTTGCCTAAAACTTCTCTCTTTCTTCCTCTCTCTCTCTCTGTATTCGTTCTCTCACCCATCCAAGATATTCCACACCATGCTCACGAATAGGCGCATGTGTTCTGGGAGCGAAGCAGAAGATACAGAAGAGGAAGAAGAGCACGGACATAGTGCTTGCCGGTTAATGATCATGATATTTTTTTCTGTTTCCCGATTACAAACAACTGCTGGAGTAAACATCGCCGATGGTAAAATGTGAATTAGTACCAGCACTATCTGTGCCAATCAGAAAGAGCATTTCTCTACGAACATATATCAAATACTCTTGTCTTGAACGGATTCCCGTGCATTTTCCATTTCGTTTGCGTCTCATCAAGCCCAAAATGATTTTCATTTGTGCAACCGCACCACTCCACAAAACAATATAATATAGAATGCGAGAAAATGAATTAACACCTACGTAAGAAACTGTATTCTGATTCAACGCTATTTTGTCGCGTTATACACCGTGCAAATGCCAGAGCTTAAACCTTTCACTGCCCACCCCGAGATTACTCGGGTGACGACAAACGCACAAGCCCTGCTAATACCGAGTATACTCGTTTTGCCTCTTTATATCACTCCGTGCCGCTTGCGCGACAGCTCTTCTAAAAAAAATTGGCCGCCGATCGGCGTGCTTCGCTGCAAATGTCGTCGAAAGACAATAGAGGAGCGCTGCGTTACAGTTACTGTATATGCTACCCTTGGGTAGCAGAGTTGCGCATAGGTCTGGCTAGCATCCATGGCTATGTCGCGAAGACTCACTCCGTTTTTGCAGACGACATGCCTACCGGGTCACCGATCGACATGTTCGAATGTTCGACATGTCACCGGTCGACATGTTTGTCGAATACCGGTGATTTACTTTAATGTGAATGACTAGCGTCAATCCAGTTCGCTGCAGCGGCGCCATCGAGAAATACAAAACTTGGCCTCAGCGTCAGCTTCTCCGCAACGCATGGCTGCTAGCGGCGTTTGGAAGACAGATGCGCAACTCTGCTACCTAAATGTAGCATATGCAGTAACTCTACGCTGCATGAGATACGGGCGCTATCTGGCAGTACGTCGGGAAACGAGCTTTTGCAGAGGGCACGGAGGAGGAAAGCTCTTTCCTTGGCAGAGAGCTTTCGTCCGCGCGTCGCATTTTCAGCGCAGCCGCATTCTCAGCGCAGCTTAAGAAACTAGGGTCTTTAGAATTACGTATCTATGTATTTTCTATTAAAGGAACACACCATCTAATACTGTCACGTGGTCGTGACGTCGACGAAGGCAGCACGTCGAGATGAAATTCTTTATTAGGCCGAACTTGTGGCCGAGAAACTGAAAGCTACAGCAATACACTGATAGCGGCGAACAGAGCGTCGATCGTCGATCAACTGACAAGCGCTCAAGCGCGTCGGCTTTTATACAGGCGATATCGAACTTTCTAGCAATATTGGTGGTTGTTGCGCAATCTCTAGAATAAGCTCGAGTGTTCGCGTCTTGCGCGGAATCTTAACAAAATAATCTACAATAACCTCGAAGCTTCTGGAACAATAAGGCGCGGTTTGCGCTGAGCGTTGCTGACAGCCTTTGTGGGCGAAAAACCGAATACAGCGAAAGTAATGATAAGAAACGTACGTGGCAATACTTACCTAGTGATGTTGCGCCTCAGATATGCGTAATATTTGCCTTTTGACCGACAACGTTCACAAGTACGAACAGCTACTAGCCTTCCTGCGATCCACTGGCCTGTCAGAGCGCCTCTGAGCGGAACACTCTCGTGTGTGTGTTGTTGTGATTGTTTTTTTTTCCTTATGATTTATTTTCTCTCTATCGCTTTAAACCCCCTATTCCCCAGTGCAGGGTATCATACCGGATACAAACTTCTGGTTAACCTCCCTGCCTTCCTCTTCTCTTTCTCTCTCTCTCTCAAGCTGGGTGGGCGGTAAGCAAGTGGTTCAACTTTGGCGGGGTGGCTGAATCGGGTGACAGACAGACAAACAGACAGATAGGCAGACCAAAATTTCTGCGTTTAGGTTCCTCAAGAAAGACTATCGTCTTTAAAAAAATAAAGGGGGGGGGTGTCAGCCATGTATGGAGAGAACATATAAACAAACGTAACTTGTCGTGAAATCTTTGACAACAAAGAGAGCGCATGCAGGCACATCAGCGTCGGCTCGCGTCTCTTTAGCAACGTCTCAGTAGCGCAGCCATGGCGAGTCAGCGGGCCACGTGTGCACGATATTTGACAGAATAATACATTCAGCAGCTCTTGACTAATCCTAGCTCCGATAATTAGTGTCCCAGCGACTCTGAATTATCGGGTTATTATTTTTATTTATTAAAAATTGGTTATTTAGGTAATTATTTCACAGCTTTTCATGTGTGCTACTTTTATTTTGATGACATAATCCTTCATAAACATGTTCAGCTGTCCTTAACAGCATCCTACTGCATTACTAACAGAAAATTTTCCCATAACGTGCAGAAAAAAAACTCGGTATGGGGTGTTCAGCAGCGCCAAAAAAAAAAAGAACCCAGCCGTAAAAGGGTTAAAGAAATACCCCTCTAACCCACGGCCATTGATGACTTACCTTTCGTCAGCCAGTAGCTAAAAGTAGAAAAGAAGATGTATAATTTCTTTACTGTCGCTAGACTACCTGAATGCACGGCTGCAAAAACTTCAGAGAGCAGGATTTCAATCATGTTATAAGTCACCACACCGAACACATCCATGCATTTTCCCCGCTCTAACTTTTCCGACATTTGTGAAGTTCTTCACCAAAATAAGCCGACAACTAGTGGCAATGGTCGATCAAAAAAGGACAAAACACCGCATTCTTCTTTTTAATAGAGACAATAGTACAGTAAAAATTTGCTTTTGCCCCGCGTCTGTGAGCGGTGTACTTATTTAATGCGTCATTACACTTACTAGCGCCGATGGGGAACGATTGGGCGACGACGCATGTGAAGCATGGTCCATGATTGCACGCAAGCTCAGAGGCCATGCTTTAACTGGTTCGTTAACCATCACCTCCGAGATGGTTAAAGTCTCGATAACAGCGGAACACTGGCCGCGCTGGCATCGGGGATCGCCCTAGACGCAGTTATGCCGTTACGTTCTTCGCCTTTCTTTTCGTGTTAGGGTGTGACGGCTCGTTGTCGGAGCAGTGCAGCGTCCACGTGCACCAACGGTGTTTCTCCACCAACGACTGCTTCGAGTGCGATAGCACCGACTATACAACTGCAGCAGTAAGCCCTGCAGAAAGGCAACGATGTCGTAGGGATGGTAAAATCGATCAACGATTATTCGATTAAAGGGGCACCGTTAATCGATTAATCGTAATCGATTTCCGTCTTTCAATTAATCGAATCAATCGATTAAATCTCTTCGATTAATCGATTACGGCACCCCATCTCCCAGCACCGCCCCTTGACCGGTGCGCATGAGTGCGAGGCGAGCGATGCCGAGACGCAGAAGTCGAGCACGCCTACTCTTTTTCACTACAGTGCATATTCGTACGCTAGCAGAACGAGCCCAAAGCCGGCGGCGGCCGTATCTATAGAGGCAGAAATGAACTCGCCCTGGTCTCCGTCGCGTATACGGCGGCCACCTCCAAGCCCTGCCCAAAGTTTCGATCGCGGACAGGAGGCGGCCTCACCCCGGCGAGGCAGAAATGCACTTGCCCGCTTCTCTCAGCTCGCAGCCTACTACATTTACCGCCTCTCGCCCCCCTTTCTTCTGTCGTGTGCTGGTTAACTGTCTGCAAAGTAGACGTGGTGCTTGCTTGCTATATTGCGTTATTATTACAATTTGGTGTGTATACTAACTCCTTTGTCATGTCACAATGGCAAGCAATCGCAAGAGGAGCGCGGTGTGCACGGTGTTCACAGAAGATTCGAAAACGACGACTGCAGTGTGTGATGAAGCCAGCGACGGAAACTCTTTATATATCACCTGATCCACTCCCCCCCCCCCCCCCGCCACTTTATTAATGTGCCAAAGAGTCATCCTCCAAAGAGAAATGGTCATGACTATAAAACTACAATGTTGAAGACCCCGCTCGCGAAAGTGGCGAAGGCACGAATCCGCCTCTTCAGGTAAGTTATAAGTATCAGTATCAGTATCTCGCTACTTAGCCAAGATCCTTTGTGTAATATATCTTGAAAATTAGGCGGCTCTTCCATTGCATAACCGATTCTTAGGTCTCAAAAGGATGGACTGTTGGTAATTGGTATTCGCTCAAAAAGCTGGGTCCTCTTCGCAGGACCTCGTCCTCTGTCCCTGTGTTTTCATCCGTATAGCTTCATTGAATGAAAGCAGCAAGGCGGGCACGTCAACGCTCAGTAGTGAAATTTGCTGCTTTCTGTATATTTCAGACGTGCGAACGCATCGTCTAGTTGCTTATTTTATTTGTGTTCGTTTTGAGCTGCTTCGTTGTGTTTCATCACTGAAACTCAGCTCTCCTTGCCTTTGATAAACCAGCGATTTTCTTCGCCTGCAGTGTCTATGGCAACTTTTTTGGGTACTTTATTTAACTCTCAGGTCCACCATGCTGGATCAGTGGTTACAGCGCTCGGCTGCTGACACGAAGGTCGCGGGTTCGAACCCGGCGGCGGCGGTCGCATTACGATGGAGGCGAAATGGTAGAGTGCCGTGTACTGTGCGATGTCAGTGCACGTTAAAGAACACCAGATGGTCAAAATTTCCGGAGCGAACAACGACGCACGGAGAACGAAAAGCGCGTCGACGACACCGCAGCGTTGAACGACGGACGCGAGCATCGGTCTCGCTCGCGTTCCCGCTCCCACGCCCGCTCCCGGTCGAGAACCCGCAAGCAGGGTGACTCATCCCAGCCGAGGGCCAGTTCCGGACCCAGAGCCCGGAGCAAGTCGACCTCCAGGACTGGCAACACACCGATGCAGAAAGAGGGAGGACAGGCCGGCAGCGGACACCCCGGACTGTTCGAGGTGAGCTGGGCAGATACCGTCTCCGGCGGACGCGCGAAGGTCGAGGGTGCTCCCTCCAACGCCAATACCGAGACAAACAAAGAGTTAGCGCAGATTAAGCAAATGCTTATGCAGCTTACTAAAGACAACGCTAAACTTAGGGACGACATTAACGTTCTTAAGGAAGAAAACGCTAGACTGAAAAACGCAGGCAAAGTCACCACACACGTAGCACAAATCGCCGAAGTTACAGAGGAAATAATCGAAAGTGCAGAAGAGGAGACTGTACCCACAAAACGAAGGGCTATAGAAGTAGATTCGGACTGCAGTGAAAGGAGAACACATAGACGTCAGACTCTGCCCAGGCGGCGCTGCGAAAAACACCGCCACCAGCGCCCTCACCGTAGCCTTGGCACTAACTGGGTAGTGCAAAGAGAGCCGCCCGCCAGCGAATGTTCATAGGCCGCAATATAACCCTCCTCTTTCGTTGGTGTCGAGGCGCGGTTTCCTGAAAATCAAGGACCTGGAAAGCTTCTTCCGCCAATCCACGCTTCAGAAACAAAGGAAGCTGATCAAAGCGAACTGCGAGTACAATGCAAAATAAGTTTTAGTTATTCCCGCGCGCTGCAACTCGCAAGTACAAGCGAGCATCACACGACACCGAGTTCGAGGCAAGCCCTCCGACATCCGTTCTCTAGAGCCTAAATGCGTTAAAATCGGGTATACACGTATGCCACAGCGATAAAGTACCTACATACACGATCAATTTACTTAGCTATGCATCTTACGATCAGTGGTGCAAAACTCGGTTCATCAGGGGCGAATGGCTACGGCGATTTTCGCCTTTTCAGTTGCATTCTCCCTTAATTCATCTCTCGCTTCCTGTGCATTGGAGTGTTTTATTACGCATCCTCAAATGGTCTCTTGATGGTCGTCTTCCGTTTGTATGTACTGCAAATGGGGATACGTGCGTGTCCACTTTCGCGGGGTACAACCAAATGCAAAACCGTGGCCTCCGAGATAGCTACGGCAACCGCGGAGGACACGGGCGAAACAAACCTGAAGGGTGTCACGACCAACATTCTGCGATTTACTTGTATGACGCACGTGGTGTTAGCTAGTTAGAACCAGAACTCTGAGCCTTGAAAACGTACGTACGTCCGCGATGTTGTGTTGTGACGACCAACTCGTCGCGGTGTGCGTATCACGCGTCTCCAGTCTGCCTCTAGCTGCTCACTTCGTGTTACATGACAAGCACCGCGGTCAGAGCCTCTGCTGAGCTTCATAGTCAAGGTTGCCACGGTTTTGCATCAGGGCTACGCAAAACAACAGCAGAGCCACACATTCATGCCACCGGCTGTGGAGAACGCGGGTACTTCGCTTACCCAACACGCTCGCAACGGCGCGTCTCCAGCGCTCTCGCCTTTCTTCTTCGTACGACAACTATGGAAATCGGTAAAACTGAACGTTGTTATTCAGTCTTTTACGTCCGTGGCAATTCACAACGCAACAGTGCGTCTTTTGCGGAGTTTCTTCGTAGCGTACGGAGGGCTCTCGTCTGCTGCTGTTTTCGCCGTCGTTCAGGCGAGTGATCCAGCAAGCACTTCACGACGGCTCGGTGGCGCGTCCGACTAGCGGAGAGCAATTCACAGCTCTCGTTCTGACTGCTAAATGCACAAACACACGCGATATTAAGCTCAATCGTTGTTTCGCACTCGCTAGTAGCACCTGGTCCCATAGCAAACTGTGCGAGAGAGTCGGTCTATGCACTACTCAATACTTCTCCGACAGGTGGCGCAACACATCTTGGAAACTCCAGAGTCTGACGTCTTTAGGCCAGAGAGTAAGACAAGACTGCAGGAAGAGCTACAACTTCGAATGGATGAAGATAAGAAAGGACTTGAAAAGAAAATGGAGGACATGTTCGGTCAGATCACTCAATTAATGCAACAGCAGTTCGCCACAATGCAACAGCAGATACAGCAGTAAGGCACCATGCAAGCGCGCGTGGGGGAGCTTGAAGCGAAGTTATCGATGGCAGTCAGTCTGCCTACCAGGGGCTCGCAAGCAAGCAGTTGCGGTCCCATTAAAACGACTGCAAAACCTTACAGCAGGCCTGCGGTAACAGAGACGACCGAGATCGCCGGAAAACCGTAATACCACCATGGATAGACACAACACGTACACTATCTGGCAGTGGAATTGCAGAGGGTACACTAGGAAAAGTTGTCATTTACAGCAATACCTGATCAACAAAGAAAATCAATCCAGACATTATAATATTACAAGAGACTAACGTGAAGGCAAAATTATCGGGCTACAGGCCCTACAGTGACGCCACGGGGGAAGCATCGGCCGTTACCACACTGGTCAGACGAAGTCTAACGGCCGTCCAACACGATACAGAAATTAAGGGAATCGAGCACATTTTATTAGAAATCATACCGACTCGGAAAGTAGCTAGCAGCCTTTTTGTTCTCAACGTCTACAGCAGTCCGCGACGCAAACAAAAATTCGGCACGCTAATTCGGAAAGCGATCGCCATAGCGGGCAAACGGGCGATCCTCATTGCTGGGGATTTAACGCTCAACACAACCGCGTGGGGCT
>NC_051179.1:156513680-156573680 GCF_013339695.2 Rhipicephalus sanguineus
AATGGCTTCTATATATCGTCGTGGGCTGCCGCCCACGAAAATGTATAAAAACTGCTTGTGAGTGGGCAGCAGCAGGAACTATGCATCAAATTGTTCCGAGAGGGTTCGAGAAATGCCGAGTTGGCACGTAAGATTGGTGAGAGATTTCTCTCGTAAGTTACTGCCTTGAAACCTCATGTGCTCAAGACTGAGTGTATAAGCATTGTTGTTTTATAGCAGCTCATCCTATTAACTACACCTCAACGTATGTATGTATGTATATATGTATGTATGTATGTATGTATGTATGTATGTATGTATGTATCTTTTAAACAAAAACTTTCGTTATTTTGTTTACTGTAACTTTTATATGAATTTTGCTATTTGCTTTCTAGTTCTCCTTTTTATATTTCATTTTCATTTCTCAAGTATGTTTCCTACTTTGCAAAAATGAATGTAACCTTACATAAAATGTGTGCATTCAAACATGTTTCATTTTACAACGTACAGTTCTGAGCAAGAAGTTGGAAACTATGCAACCAACCAGCAAAAATAAGTTTATAGGACAGCTCCTCCGTGTAACATTGCTTCTACAGATTACGTTTGTCGAATATGTAGAATAGACTAGTCGACTTCAACCAGCATAACCAAGCTTTCGCCCGTGGCTGTACATACTTTTACATATGTGCGTGGTATTTCTACGTATTGTCATACGTGTTGCCAATTACTATTTAGGGCACAAAACTAGACAAGCTGAATAAGTGGATGTTTGTCTGTCCACCTGTCATCTATACTGTAACTGCTGTTGATAAAGAATAAACTCGGATTTAAAATTTTCAAGTACTTACAAAGGGAAGAGTAGCCCTTAATAATGCAAATGAATTTGCTGTAATCTTTTCGCAGGCCTACTGTTTTGCCTTCCCCTCAGAACTCGATAGCCTGCTGGAGTTCTTTAGAACCATTGACAGAGGCATTACACGGAGCTTCGCAACACGACAGAGACCAAGAGAGAAAACACATCACTGTGTTTGTGTCTTTTCTCTCTGTCCCTGTCGTTTTGCGCTGCTGCGTGGAATGAATCCCACCCAACTAGCACGGAAACATGTCCCGACAAAGGCAGTCATCTTGGCCGCAAGCAGTTTGGCCGCCGCGTGTCTCTTGATGTTCTTGAAAACACCGTGATGTCTGACCGGCGCTCGAATAGCCAGAGTCGTGAAAAGTAATGCCCAGGTATGATAATTGGGTTTCGGGACTGGGCGCTCTTGCCATAGTAGTGCTTAGAGAAAAAAAAGGTACTCTTATTTCTGTGACCCGTGAGGGAGCGTGGTAGTCCAGCATTCTACCTCAGAGCCATGCCGGTGTTTCCCGTGAGGGAGCACGGCGCAGCTTTTTTGGGTCTAAAGGGGAGTGAAAGAAGAGAGCGGAAGGGCCACGTTATCAAAAAAAGAGTGCCCGCAACACATAACCTCAGGCCTTGCTATCTGTTTTTCCATAAAAAAAAATACGTAAGTGCTTGGCGACGCTGCGAATCGAACCCAGTACCTCCCGTATTGCAGCCGGACGCTGTAACGACTCGACCACCGCTGCAGTGTTTTGCAAGAGGGCTGGCCACTGTAACACTTCATTGTATATATATTATATTTCCCTCGAAGGACGCCTAATGCAAAACGTCCGGTGAAAGCCGATCAAAAAGAGAAAAAGAACTCGGGATCCTAATGCATTCGCCTAAGGTGACTCGAAGGTTAAAGCCATCAAGTGTGGTTATATTACCGTGCACTTTGTAACGAGTGCGACATCACTAATCAACTATCGCTATTTGACTGTCACTAATGTCACTTTCACTAATTGAATATTCTATTTGTTTCGATTATCGTCATTTAAATAAACTTTCACTAAACAAATCACTGCTCACTTAATTTGCTCCGATTCTTATATATAAGCACAATCACACTTTCGCTCGCTTTTGTATGGCTTTCGCTCCCATAGACGTTAGTAAGTAACGCGACCGCCGTCTCTTTTTTTTTGTTGTTAATCGTGCAAACGCGCAGCACGCGCGCTTTGTAAATCCAGGCGCACGTGTAGTGATGTCACTTCAGGCCGAGACAACTGAACGCCACTTCTTTTATGTTTGCTCACGCAAACTCCGCAAGGACGAAGTGACTGCGCCGTGTTTTCTGAAAAGCATTAGCTCGTAGAAACCTCCCGACGAATCTTCCTCGTTTTACGCGTTCACATATCTAAGCGTATACGATTGCTCTGGCATTCCGGCCCTGTCAAAATGCTGCGGTTAATTGAACTTGCGGCATTACGCGCATCATGCCTTTCTTACTGCTGCTTTATATTTCTGTACAGTTCTCCGTAGGCTCAGAAGCCGCTCCTATGTCTTGTACTGAGATCTTTGTAAGAAATACAACATTTTACGTCTAGCTACAAAACACCCTAATGGCAACCTCCATTCCGTGCTCGAACATGCTTAATTTGAGTGGCAGCGCAGCTTCATGAAAACGTAACTGGTTGTGGTAAACAGGGGGAGACGCTTCGGTCACATCTTCAAACCTTCAATGTTTCAATTTATGCGCGGTTTATAGATGCGGTCCATCTGGAGCGTTGTTCGCCTGCACTTGACGAGATAGCGCACGGATTATTAACGCCATCGAGCAAGTAGATTTTTGTTAGCTATGGTCATCGATGAAACACGAGCACTTGGCTTCGCGCAAGACCCCAGGACGTCTGCTGCAACGTGTAAGCGCTGTAACAGACGCCCGGAACTGGAAGCTGAGATACAGCAAAAATACATTCGCTATCATCGTATACCCTCGATGCTAGACGCTTCGCGTGCTGCCTTGCTATCACCTGCGCGCACTTCTATCTTTCCTTGTCGTTTCATCGGCTTTCGCGTTGCCTCCTTGCCCTCAAAAGTGGCGAGTAAGTTAAATTCGTACCATTGCTATCGTATTCCCTCGAGATACGAGAATTCTTGGCTAAGAATTTGCGCAGGCAAGAGAAAGCTTTGTGAATTCGGCCCCTGAACTTTATTCGGCAAGATGCAAGTTTTTCGAGGCCAGGGCTACCCTGGAACACATGTTATGGGAGTGTGACAGAGGTGGGGTACCAGACGGAGACGCAGCCTCGAACCGAACGCGCTGGGAGACTGCACTGCTCAGCTTCGCCCTCGAGGACCAACTCTGGGCCGTCCAGCGGGCCGAGGCAGCCGCCAGAGCTCAAAGCCTCGTGGCCGACGCCTAGGTGGGGATATTAGCCCAAATCCCCGAAGAACTCGCCGGACCTTTTTTTTTTTTTTTTTTTTAAATAAACTTGCTCTCTCTCTCTCTCAGGTCTTATTTTTTTTCTCGTTTAACTGCACAATATTGTGACCCAAGAAGTGCCACATTGTAATATGCGTTCATTTTTTCTTGACTGGTTCCTATTGCCGTTATATTTTACTCCTTAGCAAATAAAATATTATTGTTTACACACGAATGAGAGAGAGAAAATATATTACAAGGCAGAGGGGGTGGCATGAGCTAGTACCGCCCGGCCTGCTACACCGCGCTGGGGAAACCGCAACTGGGAAAAATAGTGAAGTACGATGATGGTGACAGAAAGAAGTGATCCGTATATATATATATATATATATATATATATATATATATATATATATATATATATATATATATATATATATATATATATATATATATATATATATATATATATATATATAATGATGTACTCATCCCTAATTTGACTCGAAATAAATTATTCTGATTCTGATATATAATAAGACATGATTGCTAATGTTAGTCACTTCCGCAAACAGCGTGCTCAAGCGCAGTTTGCTTGCGCTATGACGCAGAAAACGCAGACTCAGCAGCTTGACATAAACACGCATACTAGACAAACCCCTGCACGTGCAACTGCGACCTCCTCTCCCCTTGAAGCACAGCAGGTGCCGCGATTAGTTGGGCGAATATGCAGCGCAAGGAAGCGCACTCGTGGATTATGAAAATGGTCTAACAGATCCTGGAAAAATGCATCTTTCAGCTAACGCTTGCACTCCCACGTCAGCCAGCTTATAGAGGCCCCCGTCCTCTGCTGTGACGCGAAAGGAGGACAGTCGCGAAATACACTATGTTACAATGAGAACTAACAGACAATAATGCCAAGGAAAGTATAGGGGGTGTTATTTGTAGTAATTATGATGTAAATGTGAAGGAAGTAAAGTGGAAGAAAATATAACTTGCCGCGGGCCGGGACCGAACCTGTGACCTTCGAATAACGCGTCCGATGCTCCAGCAACTGAGCTACAGCGGCGGTTACACCCCCGTCCACTTTATGTATACTTTATGTTTTTCTTTGTGCTTAACAAAGAAAAATGAACCCTTAAAATTCTCCTTTCGTTCATATGTTCTAATGTGTGATACATTAGACACGCTCAGAGTTCGGGCTCCACGGTGGTCTAGTGGTTACGGTGCTCGACTGCTGGCCCGGAGGTCGCGGAATCGAATAAGAACTTGAGGTGGTCGAAGTTTCCGGAGCCCTCCACTATGGCGTCTGTCATAATCATATCGTGGTTTTGGGACGCAAGACACCAGATAATAATAATAATAATAATAATAATAATAATAATAATAATAATAATAATAATAATAATAATAATAATAATAATAATATTATTATTATTATTATTATTATTATTATTATTATTATTATTATTATTATTATTATTATTATTATTATTATTATATTTCCGGCTGTACGCACGATTGAAGATGTGCGCGTAGCGTCGAGTTAAGGCAACGACGAGGTGAAACTTGTGGAGTACACTGGCGCAACTGCCGTTCATTCTAACCGAGAGGCAAAAACTCATGCCACTCTACTTCCCGCATATCCCTGTACCGATGGTCTGTTTGAGGCCAGTATGTTGCTGAGCAATCTCGCATGGGTAACCTGAAGGGAGAGATCACGTCAGTCCGCAATTATGGTATTATCGCGGGCTTCCATACTATCTGACGAACAAACGGAGAGAAGATGCCGTCCCTACGAGTGCGAGCGTCATATTTACTTCCTCTTCTTCCTTGTCTCTATTTTACCTTTCGCGGGACTACCTCACCTTCGGCCACAATGCATGTTTCCGTTGCGTCTTTTCGACCAGTGTGGTCGCCGAAAACGCCTCCGATTTCGGTGCGCTCGAGTAGGCAGGCTTAGAGGAATTACGACATGCTGCCGATTCGTCCATGGATTATCGATACAGATCCTTCATTCCGTCACATCACCCAGAGACGATGCGCCATCCGTGTCCATTGGGCGAAAGTGCGAATTTTCCCGAAGGCGCAAATGCGCACATATGCTCACTAGCACGTCTGATAGAAATCTTCGGTTGAGATCAAACACAAACAATGCCTCTCAAACAATGAGATATCCTTTTTAAAGCAACCATCAAAAATGCTGATTAATCGATTAAAACATCACACCGAAAGCAATTAATCGATGAAAGGCTAAATCGACAAACGATTAACGATTAATCGATTAAAAATTTTAATCGACCATCCCTAGATGTCGACGGTCGAATGTCGCGCCTTGGTGGAGCGAGACAGGCCCGCAGGACGTCGAACGCCTGCACGCGTTGGCGGCTCAAGCTACGAACCTCTACCTCCCGTGTTGCTGAAGCGCAGTCTGGTAGTTTATGCATGAGCACAGGCGTAGGTTACCCTATTACTCAGGAGCGCACACCGTTACGTTTCTCACCTAATTGTGTTTATTATGTGCTTGTTGATCTCATCTTTGCGCGGCATTCAGGATACGCTGTGTCCACGTATCTGCTAACAACTTCAGCTACCACGACGGTTAAATCATGATCATAGGCGTTAGTGGCCGTGATGGACATGTGCCACTAGGCGTCAACGTGGTGCATCCACGCCAAACGGTGCTATAGCTGCCAAACGCCAACAGACATTGTACAAGCTCTCACATATCAATACACAATAAGCACTACTTCTGTGAAGACACGTTTAACTTTCGTGTTAAACCGATTCCTATGAAGAAGGGATCAGCCATGTTTTTAGGGGCGAAGCTCCTTATCCGCCTCGTGCATCGGTATGGTGGCGCCACCGCTCGGCTCAGGCGGTTGTACCCTCTCACAAACCCCCATAGGATCCCATGCATTTTCAATGAAGTTTGCGATTCCGTTGCGCAAAAACAAACTAGTGCCATCTCTCGACAATACGCCACACCGACGACGCAACACGTCCTCTTGCTTCCACCGACTGGCCATGCTCCAAGCTAACTCCTCTCTCCACTTTCTTTTATTTCTTTCGGTGGCCGTGAGAGCGCGCGCTCTGCACTGTGCAGTAGCGCACCCGACAAGACCGGCTGGGCTCGTCGCTTTCGTCGCGTCTTCCTTGAACGTTGCAACGTTAATATTGTGTTAAGGCGGTGGCCACATGTCGGACGATCAGCGCTGATTTCGTTCAGCTGCCATCTCATCAACAGCAATGTTTCAGACGCCTCAGCTGTGTACTTTTGTCTGTTGGTTGCTGGACAAGATGGCCTCCTGCAAGACCGCGTTTTTCCAAGTCAGCTGTGTGTAGTTCTCGGCGTCGTAGCAGTTTGATGACGCAAGGACATCAACTGGTGCTACATCGTGGGAACCGCTGAAGTGACTGCAAGCTTGACGACATTGTGCCAGAATATTCTAGCGTACTGTATGCGCGCGATTGTGCTACACTTAAAATACCGCGCTTGGCCTCGCGCGTCAACCTGGTACGCCTGTGTGCAACAAGTGTGTTGTTATCGTTGTTGCGTCGGTTAATATTGAATTGCAATTGGAATACCGTTCTTGCAAAGGTAAGTGAAGCTGTAAGTAGTTGCCCTTCTATATGCTCGCTACTCCATGAACATTACTTCTAGAATCGCATTTTATGTTGTGTTGCACGTACCAAAGGAGAATCTAGCATACGAGATACATTACACGCGTGCGCATTTCCTATATAAATCTGAGTAATGCCATGCTCAATTTAAAGCGCATGTGTTAGAGGATTGTGGCTTCAATGGTGAAAGTGATTAGATATTCCGAAATATGTGATTGCAATGCAGTTAGAACTTTCTCATATGTTAACGCGGTCTGTGAACAAAAAAAAAACGCTGTGTGAATGTTTGTTGGTCATTTGCTAAAGTACTTTCACGCATTATTACGCAGCTGTGTGATGGCTGTTAAAACGTTCAGCAAGTTAGATTTTGGTTTTCTTGGCCTAGTTGAGTGCTACGAGTGTTGTGCGAAAATAAAAACGCGTGTCTTGTGTGCGTTTCTTAAGCAGGCATACAGCCATAATAGTCATTGTTGTACTGTTTGGGGTGTTCAATAGAACAAGAATGCTGTTTTGTACTGCAACAGTTTTTATTTCATCTGTGTTAACAGATCACGCAAACAACTGGGACACATGCACGTAAGGAACGTACGCAGTGCATCGCGCGCACGCATAAAAACGGGCCTGTCATTTTAAAACAAATAATATAGAACAATCGACGTAACAGACGGCATGGTTGTCTAGTGGAGCAGCGTCAGCAGTACAAATATCAAACCAGAATGAAAAACGAATAGAAAAACTGCGAGTAACGGGCGCTTTGCCCACGGCTCCTATGAGCCGCGCGTATCCACCTTTCGCCACCGTTCGCCGTTGGTGGCGCCACCAGCACAACTGAAAGCAGCAGCGCACGAGGCGGATAGCGGCACCCGTTCGTCCCCGTCGTAGTAGTGTGTAACCAGTGTTAAAAACGGAGGGGGCGTGCACACATGAAGGCTCCCTAAAAACAATGCGCTGCGACAGAACGTGATATGTATCGCCCTCTCCTCTCCTACGCTTCCCTTTTTCTCCTTCTCTGCACCCGTGCTCAGCGTTATTGAAGGCCACGCCCTAGCGGTTAGTAGTGGATAATGCCCAAATTCTGCGGCCATGCCCGTTCATGTTGATGATAATTTTCGAGCACAGTCACACACTGCACACTATTTACGCCGAGCTAGAGCAGCTTCGCTGTTAAAAAGCAGCCACATTGAGTCCGGCTCCGACTAGAAGCAAATGCGATTCGCGGGTCCCCCCCCCCCCGCCCCCCAGTTTATATCGTCCCTGCTTGACTGGGCCATCGCCGCAGTACCGGTGTGCAGCGCGCGTCTCACCCCTATTCACGGATGTACCACGCTGATGCTCGTCGAACAAAGCAAAGATGACCCGACAAAGTAGAAGCGCGGCTCTCGTTGACCTTTTTTGGAGTTCACGTAGCCTTGAAAATACGACATTTACTGCCTCCGCCCTAACAGCCACCTGCTAACTGTGAGCACAGGCGCACAAGCACTGCACCAGTATACGTACATACACTGTTAATTAATGAATACTGACAGACGAGAAATGAGAGGGAAGGTGCAAAAAAATCACGCCATATATCCCCGAAGTGAATGATGATTGAGGAGCTGGCTCGGAGATAATCGGGTAAAAGGTGAATGTTCCGTACAATTCCTCTACTGTCATATAAAGACGTCACAAGTTGTTATAGTAGCGATTGTAGTCAGGTTGCTGTCGAACTACAAGCGGTCGCAGACCTAGCAGCTGTGGCCGACTGTGTGGTCGAGTAAATCACGCTTGAAGCGCGCGTCGGCGCCACCAACTTAAGGTAGCGACCGCTTAAGGTGCGGCCTCGCGAGCTCTCACCGCAGGGTCTTAGCGGCGAGCCCGCGCTGCTGCCTTGCGAGCCCTCCGCCGCCTTGTCTTCTTCGTTGATATTATTAGTATCGAAGCGCACTGCCGGCTTGGAGCGAGCGCCACAGGCTACAGTTGGCTATGTTATATGTGGATTTGCCTGCGCTATTACCATCATCAAGGCTCTCGAAGAACAAGAGGAAGAAGACTTCTCTTTCGCGCGAGCGTGTGCATGCTACATTTGGCTATACTATATGTGGTTTTGCCTCCGTTAGTGTCATCATCAAGGTGCTCGAACAACAAGAGGAAGAATTCTCTTTCGCTCGAGCGTGCGCAAGCTACAGTTGGCTATGCTATATGTGGTTTTGCCTGCGTTAATATCATCATCAAGGCGCTGGAAGACAAAGAGGAAGAAGACTTCTTTTTCGCGCGAGCTGCGCCTGTAGCGGTCGCCTCTGGAACTAAGGTTACGGTTGCGACGCGGGACTTAGCCCCAGCTCAAGAACCTGGCGAGCCAGCTCCTAAAATGCAAAAGATCCGCTACAAAAAACGACGCTTCGTCAGCAGTACCCACATAAACGTAATTTATTGATATATGAATGAATACACTATGAGGCAGTGTTCCGTAATATATATTCTTATCACGCCTTGTTTTCGATCGTTCCAAACTTATTTCTCAAAAATACGTTATTGTGGAGAAATATTGGCTCATTGATTTCACCACGTACTCTTACCTGGCCTCATAATCTCCCAAAACATTTCTAAAAAATAAATGTTACCTAATGTCGATAGGTAATGACATAACACTCAGCAGTAACGAATACTTCAGAGGTCCTGAACCGCACATTTGTTGTCACTGGGTGTGTTGCGTATTATAAGTGAGTGGTTGGATGTTACTGCCTGGTGAATTCTCCAGCTAGCTCGATGCTTGGTTAGTACGTGCTGCTAGTTGTCTCCGTAGTGGAAATGTCGCGTGTCTTCGATGGCACATTTGTTGTTCCGGAGTGCGTGCTACCCGATTCGGGAAATGGTGCTGTCGTTGCGAAGTCGCTGAGCTCCACACATCCTCCATTCAGGCACACCCCTGTTCTTCTCCTTGGAAGCTGGAAGTAACGTATGTATGTATTTATTGTGCATCATTAGTTACATATGCAGCTTTTCTGGACACCCGCGGCCTAGTTCGCGTGAACGACACCACGTGGCGTATCGACCTTAAAGAATTCAAAAGTCCCGCCAAGACGTATGCAGTGACGCGGCACTAAATAAAAGAGAATCAAAAGAAACGGTACACACGCCCCGACACTGTCGCTTCACCGCTCAGAAAAGAGAGCGTTGTGTGTCGGCGTTATCTCGACGGCGACGACTGCGAATGAATTGGCAGTTTTTCTAGACGTGCCATGCCGAATGTCTGGCCGTTATAGACGCGCCCGCGATGCATCAAGAGAATCGTGTTTTTATTTGTTTGTTTGTTTAGTTTCTTGCACTGGCCGTACCGGCGGGATATTGGAGCATCATGTTGCTTTCCGAGTTTCTTTTTGAGCTAGCGGGAACCATTATGTTTGTGTACGAACAGGATATTGTGGTTGCATAATAAGCGAATTTCCTTTGGTGTACCATTTAGGTGTTGCTCGTTTGCTCCTTGTGTTACCTCAAATTAGAACTGGATAAGTTTGAGGACGCTAGGAATGAGAGTAAAAAAAACGAGTTAAAGATAGTTTTTATTTGTTTTCAGTTGGTTCTTATCGAAGTGTGGCTGCCACGGCCAGCTTGGCGCCGTGAAATCGGGTGTGCAAAAATGACACAGTCGTTGAATGATGATATTGTACTCAGGAAAATGCGAAATTGGTAAGCTTTTTTGCTGGGAATGTACGTGTAGTAGAACACATATGACCGACGTGTTGTGTAATAACCTCTAGATCTGCCGTCTAACCCACCCAAAAAAGGCACCTATCTATCCTATTGCATTTCTTCTTTTTCTTTCTTTCTCTTTCTTTTTCCACAGTCGACTGACTCATATGCTGCAGGTGATTGTCTTGAATCCTGTTGGCGCAGCTACACCACCAGGTTACTCTAATGGGCTGGCAGCTCTCCTGAAGCACTCCTTTCATGTTCTGTAGGCGCAGTCTGTTTCAACTTTGCACTTCATCAAGCACAAAGTCAATCATGAATCATCTACTGGTCCAATCGTCCACTGATCAGCACAAAGAGTTGCAGAAAAGCGAATTTTGGCGTTTTTGCGCTGACAGCAATGATTGTTAATGCGACATAATATAGTAACTATTCCTACAATCTCTGAAAACCACTTCTTTATTCTGTATCACTCGTGATGTAGAATATAAAATGCATTTGACTTGCTGAACAACGGGTCCCAAGACACAGCAGAGAAAAGCGAACCCTTTAATTCCCCCTTCTTTGGTTCACTCAGCATATGAAAATTTATTAAGCTGTGAGCGGAGCTCCTTCTGTTGCCATGAAGATGTGCAGGCGTTCCAAAGGAAATATTAGGCCTTTCTTTCCAGGAGATTCCCTTAAGATTCCCTGACAGGCAAGCCTTCATAGTGCACGAATGAGATGTGCAGAATGCTGTACGCAGTGCGCTGCTATTTACTAAAGAAAAAAATGCGTTTATTATTAATCCGCCCATTATTAGGCATTCTCGCTTTATTCTGTGCTTATAAAAAGTAAAAGGAGTTGAAGTTGAGAGGCGGCGTTGCCTTCCCGACTACTAGTGAACGCATGTCAAGCAACGGCGCATGCGCGCGGCGCTTCCTACATTGAATGAACTTCTACGTGGCACACATTAGAAGCGGGAAAAAATGCAATCAATAACGTTTCGGCCGTGGCACGGGCTTCACAAGACTCTGGCGAAGGCGGTGTCACGGCTGAAACGATAGTAAAGGCATATTTTTTTTTAGTGAGTGCTACCCGCAGGGTATTCTCTCTAGACACACACACACATACACACACACATTATATATATATATATATATATATATATATATATATATATATATATGTGTGTGTGTGTGTGTGTGTGTATAAGGAATGAAGAAAGAAACTACGACTTTCGTTGGTTTGGCACTGTATATTTTGACTAACGTTTCGTCTGGTGGACCAGACTTTGTCAGTCTGACAAAGTCACTTTGACACTTTGACAAAGTCAGGTCCACCAGACGAAACGTTAGTGAAAATATACAGTGCCAAACCAACGAAAGTCGTAGTTTCTTTCTTCATTCCTTATTTTATCGGGGTCCGCGTGATTCTTTTCCCACTACTATATATATATATATATACAGGGTGTCCCAGTTATCACGCAGCACGATTTCAAAAAAGAGGAACGGCGTTACGCGAAGCAAGCCTATATACTGCACATTATTCCGAGCATACTGGAATAGCCACTGCTATTTTTTCGTTAATGAGGTTTGATTAATTAGAAATAATTATATTTGTAACTCGACAAGCACTCACCTAATTGTCAAAATGTCAATGAGGCGTATGTAGGCATGTTCAAATGGCATCTGACTGCGCTACTTTCAGGAACGTCTAATTGCGCGCTCATTTTTTCTAGTTGATCAAGAAAGCCCGCGAGGTTTCTGACTAACGTGTCGCTGCTGCACCATATATGGTGCAGCAGCGACACGTTAGTCATAAACCTGAGGCGAACAAGCAAGGCCAGCGTGATCTGTTCGTATAGCTTGATGACCCATTATTGGGACACAGTGAGGAGGACAATCTAGTGAGCATCGAATACGTGGCTCATTGAATCGGTAAGGAGAACTGTAATGCGAAAAGCGCTTGTTAGTATTAAAGTCTTCTTCCTCGCTGTTTTCATTCACTCTGTTGTACATTGCTGCTAACATGAGTACCTGTTCCGGGAAAGTCAGCAGTAAAGACGAAATGCATGTGCCATGCCTGAACTTCTCTCTTAGTGATTACTCTTTCAATTGCGTAAAGTGGCGTTGCTGCAACGACAAAGGCAGTGTGTCATCTGCTGATATTCGCGATGAAATTACCTATGCCGATCAGGAAAGCAGCGTACACTAACGAACGCGTTGAAAGGGTGTCGTTTCGCCTCATAAAAATAGTCCTGATATCTTGCATGCTTCTCGATTGCATTATCACCGCGCGCCCGGCACTTCCAGGTCACGAATGGCATGCACGTTATGAGCGTGAGACAGCATTCTTCATAGGATAGTGGCGAGCGCCGAGAATTCAATAAAGGAAACGCAAGCCAGCAGCAAAGCAGCCGGTGGAAGATCTCTCCGTCGTTGCCATGGCAACGCCGCGCGGCCGCGCTTTGTCGCGTTTCCGCGTCTGCTTGCCTACAGTTTCGCCGTCTGTTCCGCGCACACCAGTCCCCGCCGCCCTCGCCGCCGGCCTGCGGCAGTCAGCGAAGGGCGAGGGGGTGGGGGGGGAAGGGGCACTTTTTGAAGGCGTTGACTGTCTGAGAAAAATACCTATTCTCATTATTCTTGTCAGTAAAACACCCCCTCCGTCAAACTTTTGTGAGGGGAGGCGGGACCCTGGGGCATACCCCCTAGCTACGGGCCTGGGCACTGGACTCCTAGGGGGCCCCGGTCGGTCTATGAAGCTTCTTCCGAAGTACCGCGGCCCGTACCCTGTGCTCTATAGCAAACCTCGTACTTGATATACGTTGTCAAGTCGCTTGAGACATTGTAATCAAATAACTAGGCATGAGATTCTGCATATGGACCTGATAAAGCTTCGCTGTCGCTGTGCAGCTGTCCGTAATTAGCCAGGATGGCTCTTTTTCGGAGGGGTAGTAAATGTAATGCAAAAGAGCAGCACTACTTGCAGAAGCAGAGAACGCTGCTCCCTTAGAAAAAAGGCGACAATTCAACAATACAAGCTTTGCGTTGGTTCTACTATTCCTGGTTACGTTTCTGCGTCTGTCACTAATAGTAGAGCACTTCTTGAAAACGCTTCATTATATTGTAAATGGCTGCCCTCCTGCTTGCCTTGGTTTCGTTTTGTATTGCCTTCTTATGGCTGAGGTTAACTAAAATGTGGTTTCCTTTTTATAGTTATTAAGTAATGGGTTGCGTGGTAATAAATAATAAAACATGAGAAGTTTACTTGCTCCATTTACAGAAGCGAAACCGAAACTGCAGCAATATATCTTGGGTGAAATGGTCCAGCGAGAACAAGAGCAACTAAATATTCAGTAGCACTGCACTTGTAATAATAATTGCTGGAGTTTACGTGCCAGAACCATAATATGTTTATGAGTCGTGCCGTAGAGGAGGGCTGCGGAAATTTCAACCACTTCAGGTTCGTAACGTGCATCTAAAACCAAGTACACGAGCCTCTAGCATTTTCGCCTCGTTCGAAAATGCTGGAGCCCCCCTCAAACCTGTGCCCTTTGGGTCAGTAGCCGAGCGCCGTAACCGCTGTACCACCGCGGCAAACTTAAGCAATTCTGAGAGAGACAGAAAAGTGAGCAAGAAAAAACCGCATTGTGATTCGAACCCGTGCCCCAGCGATTACGCGCGAACAGCCAGCACGGACGATCAACCCATTCAGCCACAGCGCGCGGCGGCTGGCACGTGATACGATAGCTATTATCAAGATCTTACAGTCAAACGCCCCTTGCAAAGCTTCTTGCTAGTGTCCCTACCTTCCAAAGAGCAGGAACGGAATGCAAAGTGAGAACGGCTGCTTTCTGTTTGCGCTGTAAAAATGCGCTGAAGAGCATAATTCGATGTTTCACACCGTAAGAAACGAGGATGATATTGGAACACAACACAGCGCTGAACTTCCAACTGGCTATATTTTCAAGCTTACAGCCATATATATACGTTTTCACCAGAAAAGAAAAAAGAATAGAGCAAGTGAAGCACGCAAAAAATTCCAGAAATATCGTAGAAAACAAAGAAATTTTGAAACGTGATAAAAAGTGCATGAGTGCAGCTTCGCTTGCTCTTTCGAGCAACGAAAGTTAATTTCTCGTGATTGTGAAACATATGTGATATCGATGATGGGTTGTTGTTTCCTGTGACTACAATTTTTTGTACACCAGGCCTGCAATTGTCGCATGACTGAAATCACGTAACATCGCACATCTCCTTACGTGACTATAATCACGTAACAACTAGTCAAGTGACTGAAAATCAAGTAAGATCACGTAATTAGTCACGCGACTAAAATCCCGCAACGTCACGTAACTATTGATGTGACATGTTTCCGCCAAAAACTTCGGAACAACCGGCTGGCGCGGGGCAACCTCAGCGTCTGCACTGGACTCGAATAAAGTTGTACTTTCTCTCTCATGTGACTAAAATCCCATCACATAACTAATAGTGACGCGACATTTCTCCTTCAGAACCACGCAACAAGTGCGTTGTGTGGGGAACCGACCGAAACCTGAGAAGAATAGAACATCCAAGCATAACGATATCCTAGTACTACTAGCAAAAAGGTTGCACCTCTAGCAAAAGCTTGGTATTACTAGCAAAACCTTAGAAGCTAGATCGAACACTAGCTCCGTTGTCGGTTCCAGCCTTACGCAACTAGTACAAGCTGCGCACATTTTTACTTATAGATGTTTAAAACGACGGCGGTACGTTGAGGTCGGCTGCGAGTGTGTGAGAAAAGCGGCTGAATCACAGGATTTTCGTTTTGTAAATGGCAGCACCAGTCCCTGGACTTCCAGAAAAATTTGATCCACACGGACCTATCCGATGCAGCGCACAGTGTTTTGTGATGTTAAAGGAGAAGGCATGCTGGTCTTTTTCTCTTGACGTAGGACGGTAGATATGACAAGAGGGGAATAAAAATTCCAGTTTCACAGCAAGGGCGATGCAAAGAGTGCGATAGCAACAAATGAAGTAAGGCTGGACGCTAACTCTCCTAGATCTAGCCTCGCGTAACTCTGCAAAATGGTGCTTTAAAAGAACACAGCCACTCCAGGTAGGAAAGGGGATTTCGCACAGTCTCTTTGCGTTGGGAGCGCAGCATGTAGGGTATACGAGCCGTCCGCTGATGCCTATCCAGGTAGCGATTTTGATTTCTTTGAAAAAAAAATCTAATAATGTTTCCTATTCCTTGCTTGGCGTAATGATCTGTTCGTTTCATTAGTTGTGTCTAACAAGGAAAAGAATCCCTCGAACAATTGCCCTTCTTTCGTTAAGATTACGACAGACACTTGCCTTAGCCCTAAAGTAAAAAGCAACTGCAAAAACATCTAACATTGTCATTTCATTACTACGCCTCGCTTTTCTAAGCTTGCTTCGTTTCCTTTACGTTACTGAATTGTAGGTACCTCAGAATATCATAACGAAATCATGAGAACGGAGAAATAAGTGTCCACCACAATACGCGTACGAAAGTTCCAAAGAGCTTTCTTCACCATAACTTGAGCGTTCGTTCTGTTCCCTAGGACGTTTATAAAAGGATAAAGTAAGAATTACAAATGTAGATCTGAACGATCTGATACGCATGGAGTTTTTAAACATACACTAAAAAAGTCATAAAATAAAAAGAAAGAGAAACAGCAGCTCAAGATTGCAGTAAAAAAACCGAAACCGAAACGAAAACTCTTTTGTTTTGTTTCTGCGGCGACATCTTGAGGGATGCTGTGAAACTAAGTCACGGGCTGGAAAAAAAAAAGCAGCTGATCCGACGCCAGGAATCGAACCTATGACGGCGCGGTGATGTCGCGCTTCGAAAGCGAACGATTAACTCACTCGGCCACGGATGACGCCGTGCCACCAGTGATAAGCAAGGGTTTATCAATATACCACAAGCAATTGAAGGACTGCGTTTCAAAAAACGCGTTAGGGAACAATGTTACGCCAATTGCGAAAAGTTGAGAATGGCTTCAAACGAAAGCTGAGTGTCAGGACTACATGTGATTTCCTGACCATTACCATAACTTGCTTAGTTTTACGACAGTGACCGTTTTTGTCTCGAAAAACAGGCCACATTTTTCGCCGTTTCCATAGACTCCCATTGTACAATCTTTAACTGCTCTGGGAACAAAATTGAAGCTTACTGCAACATGATCGCTGCAGTCCTCTCGTGCGTTTAGGTTCCCAGAAGCGCTCTGTGGTCTGCGTTTTTCAACATTCACCCTCTACACTTAATTATTCGGGAAAAACTCGCCAGTTCCATTGAAAACGCGCTAGCTTCGCGCCGGGGCCGCCAGGGGCGCTGGCTGTGATGTGTCCAGAAAAGCTGGATATGATCTGTTTTCTTGCTCTTATTAGAACTGTACGAAAAGAATGAACGCAGAAAAAACGGCCTCAACGCGCATGAAGGTGAGTGCGGCTTTATGAAGGTGAAAGCGACGCAAACAAACGTCATCACGTGATGGTACCACCATATGACGTCATCACGATGGCACACATCGCCAAAATTTGCGACTTCATCATGACGTCACATAACATGACATGCCAGGATCACGTGATCACAAGAAATCGTTGCTTGGTTAACTGCGCACCGATCACAGAGGTAATTCATAACCAGGTGAGGTGCTGAAAGCTTGCGATGCCTCCGATCCTGGAGGCAGTGCAAAACCATGTTAGGTGAAGAAGCTTTCGGAGGGGGGCGGGAAAGGATCAATATAACGAATGGGAACGAAAAGAAGATCGATTTCGCCTTCGAGTTGTTTTAGGCGAATGCATAAGCGACCCTGCGAGTTTTGAACGATTTCTTGACGGTCCGTACTACTAAACGTTACTTATGAAAAAGTGCAGCTGAAGGAATTCGCCACGCACTTGCTGCGTATGAAAGAAATTAAGAACCTTCACTGCTGCACAAGACCGTTCTGAGAGGTCTAATATTTTAATACGCAGTTTTAAAAAATAACTTCACGATAAGAAAACTTGTGGTGAAGAAAGGAAAATACTTTAGACCAGATCAATTCGTTCTGCCTCGAATTCATTTCTGTTTACAGTAATAGGACGGAGATGAAAATCCCAGACAACAATTTACGACGCTTGATGCGTGGTACCGCTTTCTACTGATTTCAATAAAAGCTTAATAATGAACTAATGCTATAGGCCTGTACAAGGTGTGTCAACTTACAATGATATAAATTTGTTTTTTGGGTGTAACAGGAGGCTTACATCAAATATGCCAAACATATACAATATTTACAGCGTTATCCTAGCCTTATCATACACATTATAATGTACATACGACCAAATGAATCGACTACACAATTAGGCCAAGAATAGCATAGAGCAGGTTGATTGTTGTCTTTAACTGTAGTGTACTAATTTTGACGTAAATTGAAGATCAAGTGAAGCATATAGACGAAAATTCACCATGTCCGTGGGTGGAACCTGAACCCACAACCTTCGTAAGTTAAAGACAATAATTGACGTCCTCTGTGCTTTTCCTGGCCTAATTGTCTGTCCAATTCATGTGGTTGTGTCTAACATATAAAAGGAGCCCCTAAAAAAATTGCCCTTCTTTCGTACATTATAACGTAGAAGTTCACGACGTCTTATTTATGGCAACCACAACGCTGTTAACCCTGCGTTTTATATTTAGCAGCAGAGCACTACTGAAAAATGCTATTCGCGAGCGTGCCGTATAAGGTTTGAATAATAATTACAAGGCCACTTGGCAGGCCACTACAGTAGGTTCACTTTCTAGGTTATTCTTTGAGAGTTAAATACGAATGTTCAGGTCGCATAGACCGCGTACTCGGAAAATAGCTTAGGATATTTACAATTCTCGATAAGACTGCCTAAGTGCCGGCAGCCTTTTTTGAGAGAAATCGCGGGCGTGCGCAGTGAAATAATTCGTTGCTCATGACCTGGTTGACATGAAGTAGTTATAGGGCTCACAGTGCAGTAACGCAATATCGAGTCCTAACGCGAACGCGATAGCCTTAAAAAAAAACACAATACTTTTCTGTCGCGAGGAGGCGTCTTTTTACCATTTTTAAGCTCATTCTGACGTAAGGGGCAGAACGTTAGGCGGTGAACTTACTTCTTTTTTTTTCTCTAGCGGATGAACGATATACTTCATGTACAGAAGGCATTAGGCCGACTTAAAAAAAAAGTTTTCTTAAGTTGCACAGGTTACCGCCCCGTTATAAGGGGGACGCTCATAACATGCATCCATGAGATGCCGGGCATTACATACTGAAGTAATGACGCAGTTTCGCATCACCGATATCCTGCCGCGCAGGTTTCGCCAAGGACGCCTAGTGGCCCCAGGAGCGAGCTTTAAACAGGCAAAATCAATATACACTCGCCTTCAACTGCTTCGCTTCCAATGACGCTGCGTAACATTGCTGCGGCATTAGGCGCAAATACCATGAAGATGACGGTATTTGGGCACCTATTGATACTAAAGCGAGACGCGCAACGCGTTTGTGTCTACCGGGCACAACCCCCAAGCTCCTCGCTTTCGTGAAGCTTCGCGCGTCACAATTTGCATAGTTGTCAAAGGCACTTTCTAGCCGAAATAAAACTCTGGACATTCGGCGATGTCGTCTGTCAACAGAAGCTGCTCTCCAAGCGAAGCCGCATGACGTCAGCTGACCTGCAATGAATACGTCATTTTTGGCAATGAACCGCGAGGTGTCGAAGCGATTTACGGACGACCCATTCGCTTTCCGTTCCGCGGTTTGCGAACACAAAGGGTTACGAAGCGATTGCGGCGTTAACCCTCAAATGTGTACTGGTTTTACGTGAATTACTTCAGCTGCCAGAAAGAGCTGTTGATGGCCGTCGCGTCAGCATGGCGAATATGCGGCGCTTCAAGCATCAGCCTGGGTGCATCCAGGGCTGTCACGCCGGTAGAGCAGCAGTACACTGTGTGGAAATATATGTCCTCGTATCTCTTATACTTAACAAAGCCAAAGCGTTGTCTGTGAAGCCACGATTTAACTGTTCATTAGATTATGTGCCAAAAAATAAACAACCATCGATTAGTTTATTGAGTTCTAATTGGATACAAGGCAGCGGAGAAAATATGAACACTGTTTGAAAGAAAGCGAATGATTAAGATGAGCAGAAATGCGCGAAATGGTCGAATAGTGGTTGTCGCAGGAAACTAGATCAACAGAGTATGTAAAACGGTCGAAATGTCAGTTTTTTTCATCCGGTACCCAAATGAACGAGTGGAGGTCGTTCGGGATTTACAAGTGCGTCATTTGCAAAACATAACAGTCTGAAGTTGTTTCTCTAATGATAGGCAGATAAAGAAAGGAGGACGGAAAGGAGTATGGGAGAAGGTAAAACATAGCATTGTCTCGTAATTATAGTAAAGCAAGGGGTGAGAAAGGTAGTTGAGGGTGAGGAGGAGGGAGAGAAGGAGGGTAAGGCCACCAGCTTTGCACTTTTCTCAATCTTCGCGCCACTATTGCGTAGCTGCCCCATTTTTGATACTTGACAGGTCGTTTCGCTGTGCTTGATTTTCAGTCCCTGTTGCATAATGTTATCTTTCCTTCGATTAAATTGTGAGCGAATAACTGCATCAAATAACGACGTGTGATCTCACTTTTGTGCTGCTGCAATAGCGATATACACTCGTTGCGGGGCAAGTTGGTGAATACTTTATGACATCTTTAATTTAGCGCTAAAAAAGGAACAAATCAGAGACGACAGCACAAGCGCAAGCAATAACTGGTTTATTGCAATGGGTTTCAATGAGATATATAGCATAGCGATGCGCAGACGATCCGAGCGCGAATCTAGAAAAGACCACGACTTTCCTAGGGCAGATCGCGCCCAGATTTGGCCCAGCGAAAGTCGTGCACAGATGTAGTAGACGAGGCATGTGCGAAACCAGTGGAAAGACTATTGTCCGCGTGATTCCCTGGATCGGTCATAACGGCGGCAGCTGAAGTCATGCTTCGACAACTGAAGGGCAGTGCCAAGAGAGAAACAGCGGGAAAAGAACCTGAACTGCTGCCGTACGTACACCCGTCCACAAAAGTTTACGGAACGTGAGCTCCACTGAAAATGCAAATTTCTGCTTTGTTAGTGCACGGCGCTTCTAACATATGGCGGGTAGCTTTATAGGTCGCAGGCTGGAACACTTATGTGTTCCAGCCTGCGACCGATAACTACAGACTGGAACATTTATGTGGAGGCCATGTTCTCAGACAAAGCGCGAAGATAGCTTTCTCAAAAATTTCGCGTTCCGCAAACTTTTCGAGTCGGGGCACACAAGTTTTCTTCATAACACGAAAAGGGTTCCTAATTCCCAGGGCTGGGCAGAGATATTCAGAAAAGTATTCCGGAATACAGATATCGAAATACATGAACTGGAAGCCTAAAATACAGATACTGAGATACATTTGCCTTTAACGTAACGGGATATTTCGGAGATACTTTTGCAATAAGACGAAAAAAGTATTCCGGAATACAGTTACAGCGATACAGATACTGGAATACTTTTTTATTTCGTGGATGCTCATACTACGCAAAGACACGTATTAGTGCAGCATGATGTTGTAATTAAAGTTACAGCGCATCGAAACGTTCAGTTCATTTATTTATTTATTACAGTACCCTCAGCGCCATTAAGACATTGCAGAGAAGGGGGGCGGACAAAGTACATAAATAATAATTATGACATAATTACAAGTATCAATTGCAATTAAAATATATATTGCGTGTTTTTCCTAATGAACTTTAGTTGCGAGTCAGCGCCTGTCCTGTGCCTTCTTTTACTTCGTAGTCGTCTAGTGAGCGCTGTTTCTACAAAGATGCAAATATACTGCTGATAGAGAACTACATCGTCAGTAACTTGATTGTGGCATAAATTTGGCCCTTACATCCCTCGGCACGATTGTCTTAATGTTAAACGTGACTTGGATTTCACAAAATTCTCAACGTAGCTTCCAGTTTAGGTGTCAGATGCGAAAGAAAACAGTGAGACTACACTTCTTGTGAAAGTTTATTAGTTACAAGCACAATTACGCATTTCTGTATTCGTAACGGGCACAGAGAAGTTCGGAATGCGAGCGAAATGCAAGCCAATACGTACTTTACATGGCGTGCCATTGGGAATCCGGTCTTCCTTAGACGGTGAACCATAGCAGACCGCTTGCTTCTTTTGCTTGGGAAAGATGAACCGATATAATTAAAAGTGTATTCGGGGTAACGACTTTCTCGCATGCGCAATATTTGATGAGGCATTGCATCAAAACTGGTGGAGAGATGGTTGACATTGTTATACGCGTTTAAAACAAATTGAATCTCATTTGGATTAGCATCTCTCCTGTTGTAACTGATATCCTAACTTTGGAACGTCGAGTACCCCGAACAGGAAAGTAACATAAACTGCATGTAACCAAATAAGCCCAAATTGAACCGACAACTTAATATGATTGAAAATTTTATCGCAATAAAGTTATGTTCTCTTCGAGCGTCACTTTTCACATCGTGCACCTCAACTTTGGAACTATGTTCACTTTGAAGGTCATCTTACCAATCGTCCTCCTGCGCCAACCTTCAAGTCATCGCCATCCTTTTGTCGTCGTTGGTTCTTTCTTTTGTTGGCTGCAGCCAAGCGCGAAACAATATTAGGTCAGCGTGCAAAAGACACACAGAAATATTTTCACCGTAATTCAGAAATACATCTAGGTGTTTCAAGTTATCTCGTGTGAAGTTAAAACTAGATAGAACAGCTATGCACTTATCACCGTTTAATAAAACGTGAAGAGAGAAGTTTGAAGTTTCTTTGCATCGCAAAAGAAGTCAGCATACATTTTCAGCGGTGCATTAGGAGACCCCAAAGAGAAATGTGCGTTTTGGTCTTGAGAGTACGATGAGCTCAAATCCTCCATTGAAACATCCGCTGCTGGGGAAATGTATAACACATCAATAATTCTGATCTCATTGCCACTGCTTTAGTGCAGTAACGCTTGTAGCTCTCATGAGTTATAACCAGTGTTGGCGGTAACGCGTTACAAGTAACGGCGTTACCGGTAACGCGTTACTTTCTTCGGTAACTTAGTAACTACTCGTTACTATTTCAGAGCTGTAACGGGTAACGTACTTACGTTAACATTCTTCGGTAACATGAGTTGTCACGTTACTTTCTGCTTTTTTTTTAACACGAAGGTGTTTTATGCCGGGGTCCACCAAGACTTTCTTGACGTATTTCTGTCACGGAAGTACCTCAGCAAAATGAACGCCATCAGGTGGCAAAAAAAACTATAAGAAAAAGTTACGCTGGCGGGTGTCGAACCCATGACCTCTCGGTCTCTGACGATGGCTAGCGGGCATCCAGCCCACTGAGCTACGGCCAAACTTTTTTTTCTTTCATGGTATTTATCACACTTAGTATTACAGTGCACAATAATAGCACAAATAAAGCAAGCAAAAGTACAATCACATAGCGACAATATACGCTCAAGCGTTACTAAGTGCACACTCGATGGCTAACACACATTTATGACGACCTGGACTTTAGACCGGACTGGTACCCCCTCTTGGTGAGGTGCTCGGCCTCACCACCTTTCCAGTATAACACGATGTGAAGAACTCTCACCATTCTACTGCACGTTGAGCTACGGCCAAACACTTTAGGGAGGCTACATGAACGCGCCTTTTATCTTTCGCACTTTCCTCTCATAGTGCTCCGCGATGGATGGATGGATGGGTGGATATGGATGGATGCTATGAGCGTCCCCTTGACAACGGGGCAGGGACATCTGTGCCACCAGGCTCGAAAAAAAAACGCGCCGTTGCTATGACCGTTGCATTCGGCGCGTTTTCAATAAAGTTTAATTTCGTCAACGCTTTAACACACCGTGAGATGGCGGCCAAGCCTCGCCCATAGCATCCACCCATATCGTAGAATAGCTCTCCGACACTCGCCTGGCTGTTGCACCGCGTTCCCCGCTCGCCCTGTGAGAAGTAACGGCCAGGCTAAAGGGAAGACACGACGCGCATTGCGTTTCTGTTCGCATTTCACGACGCTTTGAAGGAGTGCATATCGAGTATCAGTGTTTTTTTTAATGTGCTTGTCGATGCCATCTGCGCGGGATTCAGCCATATGCGGTGTCCACGTATATGTTAAGAACTTCAGCTACCGCGAGGGTTAAATCATGATCATGGGCGTTAGTCGTCGGTACGGCGATGTGCCACTAGGCGTCAACGTGAGTGCGATTCGTCCACATCAAGCGGTGCTATATCTCCCAAACAACAGTAGGCATTGTACAAGCTCTCATAGACCAATGCACTATAAACAATAAACTACTTCTTTGACTACAGGTTTCACTTTCGTGTTGTACCGATTCCTATGACAGAGGGATCAGCCATCTTTTTCAATTATCCCCGAAGTTTTACACAATATTCTCTCGTCTCATAGGCGCCACTATTGCAGAGCTCGCCGCGACTTTCTATTAACGCGATAGCGTTAGAGAGCTCGTTTCGCAGAAATTCCGCCGTCGGCGTCGGTGACGGCGTCCTTTGTGAGCGAAAAATCGTCCACGACAGAAAAATCGAGAAAGATCGAAATAAAATGAACAATAAAAATCTTCGGTCCCATTGAAGATGGACATTAAAGAGACAATTATGGGCAGTCCAACGGGCTCGCGAAGCGGCCGAAATGCTAGGTCTATCGGTCCCAACGTAGGAGCGGCCCGCTTCGAGCTAGGATACTATCACGACCTATTCGACCTCAATAAATTTCTTTCATCCATCCATCTATCTATTGAGAATCGAGCCGGGGCCGTTTGCTTGGCAAGCAGGTATCCTACCACAAAGCCACGATGTTACTTGCAACTGCTTCGGAAAAAGACACTAAATAAATGCCATGTAGTGGATGGAGTCACCTTAACGCATTCTGTTCGGCAGGTGTTACTACGATACTGAGCCCATTCGGCGATTTGTAGGAGCAATGACAAGGCCATCAAACTACGTTTTTTGCCCGATGCCATGCTTCCAAAAAAGCCGGCACAGTGCACCCATCGCCGCTAAAAACAAACACACGCAAACTTGCAAACAGCTCCAAAAATGGACAACTATGTCCGTCTAGTGGAAAAGATGTCAAGCAAACGGCAAACTTAAGATAGTGCTGCCATCTGTGAGGCATTGTGAGAAACATGTCTCGACTATAGCAGCTTTAGATCGAAAACCTGTACCATTATTATAGATACATCGCGCGCGCGCGTTTGTGTGTGTGTGTCTGGGTGCGTGTGTGTGTAACAACACATTAATAAGTATGCACTTAGTGGTTGAATCGCGCACTAGGGGCCGGATTTAAAGGGGCCGGATTCAACTTTTAAAGGCGAAGCTTAAGGGTCCCCCAAATTTTTGTCGCAGCGGCGTACTCATTCCGGTCCGCCAGGCGTTAAGAATAGACTGTTGGGCGAGTTGGTAATTCATGATGAATGAAAATAGCGCGAAAAAACGTAGGACGAGACGAAGAAGGCTACAGAACATGCGCACGTGCTGTAGCCTTCTTCGTCTCGTCCTGCATTTTTTCACGCTATTTTCATTCATCAGGCGTTAAGAGTACCATTCAATGCGTCCTTCGAGTGCCTATTTAGTGTAGGTGCGGACATATTCATTAAGAAGAGAGGCAATTTGTCCGATGACATCATTGAAATGCAGCTGTTGCTTTTTTCAACAAGAAGCTGCAGTTATTAGAAAATTCTCCTTGCAGTAATCTAGCGATGGTTATGAACTTTGTTTTCAAAATGAAATTTACTGCTTTCTATCGGCAACTGCCGGCACACGTTTCTATAGTTACCCAATTTTTCAGTGAACGAGGCTGACCTTGAACACCTCACATAAACGCTAGCAATTTTTGAGGCAGGTATACAGATTTTTAAAGGGGGAAAATGCATATGTGTACAATTTTTTTCCCCCATAACTAAGCCGTTTGAGCATTTTTTATGACTCTCTGATAATCTCTATTGTTAGTAGAAGCGCACCGTCAGAATTACTGTAAATTTGTTTAGAGTTGTGGTGTTTTTTGCAAAGAAAGCGTTGATGATAAAATCTAATTTTCTGTTTGACGTCACACTGAGAAAATGGATTTACCATGTGCCACAGAGTTCGCAGCCATCACACGTAACTGTACAGGCCACTTAAGGTAACTCTACTATTGCCAAGCACGAGCGTTGCCAGAGGGGGTTAGGGTTTCAGAACTCCTCCCCCCGAAATCTTTCAATTTTCCATGTGTATACGTACAGGCACACATACAAACGCACGCACAACTATAGATAAAGTATGGCTTAACGTCCCTCGCCCCACCACCGAAAAGAATTTCAGGCTACGCTACTGTCGCATGGTACGACTTATTTGTACGACCTATTCTCGTTAAATCGGTACTTCTCGCAAAAATTGTCGTTTGTGGCAGAATTTTTTGTGAATTATAAATATCAGCTTTGTAACACTGTTATTTGGGGTTCCTACAGTGGAAATGCAGTGAATAAAATTTCTGACCATAGAGTAACGGCAGTAGTAACGTACTTTACTTTTTTAGGGTAACTGTAATGGTAACGCGTTACCTTTTTTAAGAGGCAACGCGTTCCTTTTTTGTTAGCGCAACGAGTAACGTATTTAGTTACGTTTTTTCGGTAACGCCTACAACACTGGTTATAACTTTACGTCTAAAGCTCACTCACCGCTCAAAAGAGTTGTGAATGACAGACCAACCGGCACAATTTGAGGAATCGGTGTTGAGAGAGTTGCCATTTCATCATTACCCCCGGAGGCAAAAAAAATATCAGCGTGGGGACATCAAACCACTTCTTATATTTTTTGTTGTTACTGCGCAGGATTACTATCGACGGCAAAGATAGCATCATTGTATCACCTTTGCTAGAATTACTGCGTCAAGCAGCATTTATTCCATTTGCCTCTTTTCCCTCATAGTGACATTTCGGCCTTGAGCTGGCTCAAGGGTCTTCGCCTAAACAGTAGTTGAGGCTTCGATTTTCGCGGATGTTATAATGTACTTTACACCTGCAAGGTAGGCGGCCTGACTGCGCGTGTTTGGCCTCTATGGCTTAATTGCTTCGGCAAAAGACGCTAAACATCAATTGTTGTTCAACTAGTTGCTTCATTCTTCGTCCAAATGCTTACGAAGCCTATATTTATGTTGCGCTTTACTGTCTTGATCCTTTAAAATATTTCAGCGGCGTTCACATGCAAATCTAGGCTAAGCAGTAAGCGCATCCAGTATGCTTCGCTCTATACAGCATCCACCGACGTCTTCTAGCAGTCTGTCAGCTGTCAAGCGCTGCGCTGCGGCGCCTTGAAGAGCCGTGATGTACCAGAAACAAAATTTCCTAAGTGACATCTGTCAGGATTTATTAGTTATTGCCCGACCTACCTGGTAGATGGGCACATTTAGTTTCAAGATTCAAATAACCCATTTTAGAGGCACGAGAAAGCAATATTTCTTCACAAAATTAGTCCTCTAGAAGTATTGTCTTGCTGGCGAAGTTTCACTCATGTACTTGTTCTACGCAGGTAAAGAAATTCCACTGCGTGAGCTAGTTGCGTGACACAGCCCGCCATGGCAAGTGGGAACCGATGCCAGTCGTGGCCTGTTTCAGAATATTTAGGCGAAAGCTACAGCTTCGGTCTCTGTGTATTGTGAACACGACGGAATATTAAATGATCTTGGTTCACTATCAAGTGAGGTTTATCCGCACGCAAAGGGAGGGGGCGAGCTGTGCGCACCTGCCACTAAGTGACATTATGGTATGAGCAAGTAAGCAGCTGCCTTTCACAAGTTAATAGATAGCTATCTGACGTAAATACGTGATCTGTGCCCCTTTTGTATGAAAATCATTGTATATTAAAAGTCCTGCCGGAAAAAAGCTTTGCTCGAGAAATTTGCCACCTCTAATATGGGCACAGACATAGCAAATTCGATATTGGATCAGTGATGCAATAGTTACTCTTCTTCTGTACAGTGATGTACATTACGCGTCTAGTTCAAAAACTTATTTGGTCATCAAGAATAGTGTTCTTACTAGGTGTTCACACGCAGTGTGAAGTTAAAAATAACGTAGTGGACTTACCCCACGACGCACCATCCGAAACAATTAAGACAGCGGCGAGCAGCAATAACACGAGTGAGGCCCGCATTGTCAATGAGCTGGGACGAATTACTGGCTCTGTCCGCTGGCTACTAATGTTCGCCCGTTTATAGAGCCTCATGTTAAGTCCGCATGGGGCTACGTTTCGAAATACAATAGGCTACGATAAAATGTGGAAATACCTAGTGCGAGCAGAATGCTTGCCCGATAAAAGCTGTTGAAATCCCGTTAGCTACATATTTTCACGATACCATGTTACGATTTCCGATACGGGACATTACAGAGCTTCTCAATTCCTTCTCCGCGGGGCGGTCGTCCACTGCCGTCCTAATTTGTACTTAAGCGCATGAGGATCACGGACGCTTATGGTTAAACTCTATGCGACTTCTACATGTGAGCTTAGCGGAACGTGGCGCGATATGTAGTTTACTTTTATTTTGCGTTATATTGCGCGAAGAAACCCACCACGGTAGTCTAGTGGTTACGGTGCTCGACTGCTGGCCCTAAGGTCGTGGGATCAAATCCCGACCACGGCGGCCGCATTTCGATAGAGGTGAAAGGCTAGAGGCCCGCGCACATAGATTTAGGTGCACGTTAAGGAACACCAGATGCTCAAACTTTCCAGGGCTCTCCACTACGGCTTCCCTCATAATCATATCATAGTTTTGGGAGGTAAAACCCCAACATTAATATTATCATTGCACAAAGACTACTAGTTACACTGCAGGCTTCAGAATGTTTTTCAGCTCTTCGGGAAAACGATGTATTTGCATATATCAGAATCGAAATTTATTTATAAGTGTGCTGAAAAGCGATTGGCATGATGCTCCTCCTCTAAGTTTTCTGCTCGGGTAGCAGTGCTTATGTACATTATAATCACTGCCGTGTCATGTGTGCACAAGTCTCTTCAGCTAGTCTCTTATACCGTGCGGCCTGTGTATTGGTTATCTACTCATTCATTTCCGTGTTATTATATTATGCCTAGGAAGCATGCTCTGTTAATGTCTATACGTCGTAAAGGGGCGTCGCTGCTTGTAGTTTGTTGTACTCGTATGTTTCCCCAAAAATGCCACGCTGTTGTGCTGCATACACATTTTTTTAGGAACCGCCTGCGTACTGCGCTTTGCGCGAGTGGTGACTAGATATCTTCCGGCTAAGGTATACATCAGCCGATGAAACGTGCTGTCTCTCGCACTGCTTCTGCGGATCCCCGCAAAAGACACGGCTTTCGAGCGCAAGGAAAACGTTGTGGTGGAAGGATCAGGGCAATATCCTCTTCAGGCGCGAATTATGATCTACTATCGTAGAAGTATGAGTGGTAACACGAGAGCGCGTGGCGAATAGGCTCAAACCCCAATTGAATCGACGCTCAGACGGCGCTATTAAAGATACGGCGGAAAGGGCTACGCTTTTCAATGCACTGTTGCCACTCCCACCACTCGTCTGCTTTTACGATACGTGGAAAGTATGGTAAACATAAAGGCTTCAAATCGGAACGGCAGTAATTGTGCTGAGCCGCAGAATGCCGTTCTTCTTTTAACGCGATAGCGTTAGAGAGCTCGTTTCGCAGAAATGCCGCCGTCGGTGTCGGCGTCGCTTGTGAGCGAAAAATCGTCCGTGACCGAAAAATCGAGACAGATGCAAATAAAATAAACAATAAAAATCTTCGGTTTCATTGAGGATCGAACCCGGGCCGCTTGCGTAGCAAGCAGTTGTACTACCACAAGGCCACGATGTTACTTGCAACTGCTTTGGGAAAAAACACTACATAAATGCCATGTTTGAAAAGAGTCTCCTTAATGCATTTTGTTCGACATGCGTCACAACGAAAATGAGCCCATTCGGCGATTTGTAGGCACATTGGCGAGGCCGTCAAACTAGTTTTTTTGCGCGACGCCGTGCATCGAAAAAAGCCGGGATACCATCACCGCTAAAAACACGCGCGAACTTTCAAACAGCTCCAAAAATGGACAACTATGTCCATCTAGCGGAAAACATATCAAGCCAACGCCTCTTTTCTAGAGGAGGCGTTGATCAAGCAAACAGCAAACGTTAGAAAATGTGCTGCCATCTGTGAGGCACTGTGAGAAATATGTCTCGACTCTAGCACAGAGAAGTGCTTCAGACGCTTTAGATCGAAAACCTGTACCACTACTATGATACATAGCGCGCGCGCGTGCGTATGTCTGTCTGTGTGTGCGTGTGTAACAACAAACATTAATAAGTAGGCTCTTAGTGGTTGAAGTGCGTAATAGGAGCCGGATTTCGCTATCGCGTTCAACTCTTAAAGGCGAAGCTTAAGGGTCCCCCAATTTTTTCCCCCTTTAAATGTAGCTTGTTCTTGTGTTGTGACACACACACACGCGAACAAACGATTGGATGGGCTGATAAACAGCGGTAGCCGCGCTCTGCTTCAATTTCCCGCCTTATCATCGCAATCGGCCGGTGACACTCAATCAGCTACCAATTGGTATAAGCGCTAGCGAGGTGGGAGAATTTACATTTCCCGGTGCCGCGGCGTGTTTTGCGCACTGTTTCCGTCAGCCGCCGCCGCGAATTGCCGCGTTGGAGATAATACTGGTTACATTGAACACCAGTTACAGCATTTTGTAACTTTGTAAGCTTGTAATTGTGCTTGCTTCGTTCTCTTGTATCCAAGACATTTCAGCGCACTTTCCGAAGCACCTTGAATACCATAAGGCAACATAAGTGAAATGGCATCAAGGCAAAGAAATCCCCAAACACGCAACGCCCTGGGTGTACGTTCGTCCTGTCTGCATTTTAAAATGTTGTTACTTGTGCGCTATTTCCTTGAAGAATAAAACATACAAGCCTGACTCCTCATGCTGAATATATGTGTATATATATATATATATATATATATATATATATATATATATATATATATATATATATATATATATATATATATATGTGTGTGTGTGTGTGTGTGTGTGTGTGTGTGTGTGTGTGTGTGAAGAAGAGAGTGCCCCTGGATCCTGTAGAGCCAATGCTATGAAATAGAAGACATGCAATACTAAATTTTTTTTATTTTCGAACGTTTCTGCCGGGGATCGGCCTTCATCAGGGAACACACGATACAGAAATGCGCTCTTTTAAGTAGACGCGTGGTACAAGGGGCTCCTAACACGTGATATGTCACTACCACACAGTGTTCACTGAAGTAATGCGAGTCACGCACGGTGACAAGAGCAGGTGACTGCAAGTCTCGCTCGGTAGACACCAAGGTCGGCGGCCACCCTCCCTGGCCTCTCGTGCCGCTGCTTGCAGAACCGGGCGCCTGCTGGTCTCGTCGCGGGTGCGACCCTCGCTTCCACCACCTTGCTCGTCTCAAACTCCACCGAACAATGCCAGTTTCTCCTCCTGGCGTTCCTCACCTCGGCTCGGGTCGCGTGCCGCGTGCCCTTCCTCGACCAATGGCGTGCGTGGACGTGGCAGGCATGCACACCATCGGGGAATTTGCCGTGCCCCGCACACCACCGCCATATTCCGACGTTCGGCACGTGCCTCGTGCCCCTTTACTCATGACACTGGTCCCCCCTTTTAAGAGTTTCTTCCTCTAAAAAACTGCTCATTTCTTCCTACCACACGATTCCTACCACACTCTTGCTTGACTGCCGTACTCTTTCCTTGCTGGCTTCGGGCTCTCCTCCACTTCGCCTCATTACCACGCACTTTCAATTACACTTTGTCCGCACTTCATCTCACATTGTTTGCACATCACCACAATCATTGGTTCCATAGTTCACACTTCACTTCACTAATTCACCTACGTCACCTACTCATGAAACCTGCTCCCACGTTTTGTCTTCCTTTTATACACTCTATGTGGAAACAGTATTCCTGCAACATTAAACTCCGTTTCATTCCCCTACGCAATTAACATGCACACGGTAGCCCCCTCTTTGTTTTCTTCCGTTACGGCCCCCTTCCTCTCCTCATACCGTTTTAACATATTAATATGGAACACCATTTTCTGCTCATGAACCGAAATTTCATAATCCCTCTCGTTTTTTTTTTCGGGTGACCATGAATGCTGCCTTCCACTGCATGCGCATTTTGTTGTTCTCAGTGGAAAAAAGTACCAGGACTTTATCTGCAGTGTTTAGTGTCCTATGTACTGCTTGGCGGTCATAAGACATTTTCTGCTTTTGCTTGGCTTGTTAAAATTCCTGATGTGCTATTTTACAAGTTTCCTTCAACCTGTTTCTAAGGTCTTGCACATATGTGTATGTGTTATTTTCTTCCACTCCTAGCTCTTTCTTGGACCATAACTGTTTGAGAATTGTTACTGGGCCTCTGACCGTTCTCCCATACAACATTTGAAACGCAGAAAACCCTAAGCTAGTCTGCGGTGCCTCTCGATACGCAAACAAAAGCGCTGGCAGGTACGTGTCCCAATCCCTGGGCCTTTCTTTGCACATTCTCTTTAACATTGTTTTCAATGTTCCATTGAAGCGTTCCACCAACCCGTTAGCCAATGGGTGGTAGGGTGTGGTTAGCTTTTCTTCAATGGACATTAGTCTGTTTACCTCCCTCATCATCTCCGATGTGAAGTTTGATCCCGTATCGCTAAGTACCTCCTTGGGCACCCCATATTGTGAGAACATTTCCAAGAGGGCTTCAGTTACATGGATGGTATTTATGGTTTTTAGGGCAACTGCATCCGGGTACCTGGTGGCTACATCCACAAGAGTCAACACATATATATTTCCCTTTCCGGAAACGGGATTGATGGGGCCTACAATACCTATAGCCACCCTGTCAAATGGTGGTTCTATGATTGGCATCCTACCTAACTGGACCTTCCCTACTCGCCTTTAAGCCACTGTTCTTTGGCATACATCACACGATTTGACGCATCTTTCCACATCACAGTGCACTCCTATCCAGAAGAATTCTTCCGTGATCCTTTCCAAAGTGTTTTTTAATTCCCTGGCGACCGGCCATTGTACTGTCATGCCCCAAATTTAACACTTTTCTCTTTATTTCCTCAGGCACCATCAACTGCTGTACTTCCCGACCAGTGCTAAACACACACTCGCGATAGACCAGCCAGCTCTGCTTGATAAATTGCGCTAACGTTCTACTCTTCTTCCGCCTTATGATTTCTCCTATTCTTTCCTCACATGCTCTGATTAATGGGCCCTTCTCTTGCAACTCTTTGAACTGAGACACTGTTATGTCTAACCCATTAGTGTCTACGACGCGCAGCGGTTTCAGAGTCTAGGTTCTATTACTGGCTGCCCTGGTTTGTACCGCCACTGTTATGTCTACCTTAGCCACCTCTCCTCCAGTTTCTGAGACTACCTTCTGTACTGGGCTTTTCTCCGCCCCTCTCAAGACGGATCTTGATCGCCTGCCTTCGTCACACCAGGTGCATTCCCTACATTCAAATCATAAATGGGGTTCTCTACACACCTCGCTGTCACCAGCCCTGTATAAAAGATCGATACTTGTATCCTTGCTTCTGGCAGATATTTGATAGACCTGTCGACCAAAGTCACTGGCCTTACTTGTCCGGTCATATTCTCAGGTGACGCTAAACTTCTCTTTGCTAGTACCGTAGTGGCACCTGTATCTCTCAATACCGTCGCCCTGCGCACCTGCACTTCTCCTTCTACAAACGGCATGTCTTGTTCTTTTTGTCCTTATTCTCTAGATCTCATTACGCATGCCGTTCTTTAGGAGCTTGCTCCTTTTGCTGTGGGGTTGTCTCTCGTCCCTCTTGCCGTGTACGCTGCGCGTGCTCCGTGCGCTCAAGTGCACGACTCAAGGGCGCGTGCTCCGATCTCGGCGGAGCACGCCGAGAGGAAGAAGAAGAAGAAGCCGAAGAAGCAAAGCCAGCAGCGCGGAGGGCTCGCAATGCAGCAGCAGCGCGGGCTTGCCGCCAAGACCTTGCGGTGAGAGCTCGCGAAGCCGAAGAGAGACGCCAGCACCGACAGCAAGCAGAAGCCTCTACCGGCACCGAGGCGGCGGCAGCAGCGAGGGCTCGCGATGCCGAAGCTAAACGGGCTCGTCGACAAGCGAACCCGGAGGTAGCGCGGGACCGCGAGGCCTGCAGCGAAGCGGGCGCAAAGACAAGCGGACCCCGAGCGGAGAGCCCGCGAAGCAAAGAAGCCATTATACTAAAAGAAAACGTTCCCCCGAGCTTATCTGATCCGTAAATATAAGCTCTTGAACACAATGTATATACTGCATGAATATGCCAATTTATGTATGTAGTGCATCGATATGTAAATTATAAAGGTTCTGTTATACACATTGTGTGTATACAATCACACCACAACAACTCTCGTGTCACTTCTTTATATGATGATGATTGAGCAGATCTACAGAGGATTCACGGTTTACCGGATTTAACCTCTGGAGCAAGCTCCTTCATCATCACTCACTTCGTGGGTACGCTGGGATTTTTCAACCGTCTTAGTTCTGCATTCATCGGCCCCATGCCCCTTTTTCTGGCCCAGTTGACAGGTCACAGGTACTTCGCTGCGACTGTTCCTTGTACGGTAATTCATAACTATATGTGCAAGCCGGTTACACAAGAAACATCGCTTTTGTGCCCTTGCCTTACTTATTGGGATCCGATCACTAGTGCCTCCCTCTGCTGCCATAGGCTTGTCGCTGTTCGCCGTACCGGCGTCGGCGGCGTCGTTGGCGAGTGAAAAATCCTGACGCAAAGAATAAACGTTTAAAAACGAGATTCGAGCTGGAATCGAACCCAGGCTTTCTGCGTGGGAATCAATTATTCTACCGCAAAGCCATGCCAGTGCTTCAAAATGCTTAGGAAAGAGACTTTATACAGGTGTTCTGCCACGGCAACGCCAATCGCGATCACAGTGTTAGTTATCCGCATTTATGGCAATGTAATAAACATTACACATGTACACATATGAGTCAGCAAGCTATGGTCAAGCTTTGCTCGATCCCGGAAGAAGCGGTGAATGATCACTTGTTATGAAATGCACATTATGGCAAGGTAGCGTGCACTTTGTTTCGAGAAAACTGATAGCTGTGCTCTAACTTAAGTGCTGGCATTACGTCGGATTATCAGCTACCGTCTATAGGCTCCAGTGTAGACAACGTGCTTGGTAAGCGCACAATATGCACACAACAGCTCAATTTACACAAAAGGCGTCGCTCCACCTCGTAACATTCGGCTCAGAGCAAAAAACGCCAGGCCTGCGCTGAAACCGCAGCACAGTCACAGCGAAAGCTGGAAGTGCGGCGTTTCTAGAGCCCGTTAAGCTCTCTTGGGGCTATAATACAAGTACACTAGAAAGGTATCCACTACGCCATAAATCACAATTTTTGTGAAGTTGGGGAGCACCTACTAAGCCATTATTCGTCATTGTGTGCAGAAGCGAGGCACCAGCTACACGTCTGTAAGGCATTATGTGCGCTTTGTTGGCGCGACGACTGATGACGATGAAGAATTATGGCTCAGCCCTTTGTAATGGGTTGGAATCTTTAAATGGCCCACCAGTTATGTAATTTGCATTGGGTGACGCCCGGTCACTATTTCTCTCTCTTGTCATGCTGTTTAACATACGTTGACGTGAGAGAGAGACGGGGGGGAGGGCGAAGAACTTTACTGAGACCCCGAGGAAATGGATCATGCGCTTATGGGCTTCCTTGGCAACCAATACAAGTGCACTTGCGAGGAACCCACTACGCTATAAATCAGTGTAATTTTACTGAGACCCCGAGGAAGCGGATCATGCGCTTATGGGCTTCCTTGGCAACCAATACAAGAGCACTTGTGAGGAACCCACTACGCTATAAATCATTGTAATTTCTGAGAAGTAGGGCAGCAGGCACTGTGTAATTTTTCGTCATTCTACGGAGAGCGTTGGTACCTGCTATACGCATGTAAGGCATTATGCGCACTTTGTTGATGCTGTGCCTGATGACGATGAAGAATTATGGCAGAGTCCTTTGTAATGGGTTGGAAGCATTCAACAACCTACTCGTTGCGCAATTCGCATTGTGTGACGCCTGGTTACAGAATTTGCGTTGTGCGACGCTTGGTGCTTATTTTACTCTTCTACCACGCTATATTGCATATTGTAACGACGCGGGATCGACGATCAAAAGGAGAACGACCAACAAATACGCTTTATCAGTAGCTGAATTGACAACAACGTCTTCTTCGTCCTTGCACTGGGGCAGTGTCGTCGCGCTGCTTCATTGTCGACGCTACTGGCACATACGCGCGGCATTATTCCCCCTTTAAAAAAAAAACATCGTCCCGATGATGAAAGCCCAGAAAACAGGGTAAAATACACTGCGCAGTTAGTCACTGGTGAATGTCTTCGGCGTTTGGAAAACTGAAGGCCGCCCGGAACAACCTCGTAATTGACGTCACTGATGCGTCGGAGGACTTCGTAAGGCCCGTTCGATCGCTGTGCCCTCTTTAGTGAATTCAGCGACTGTTGTCGGTGGATTTCTGACAAGCCCGGCAAACAACTGCTCTTTCACTCCTCGCATGAGATACCGCAACTTCCTTTCTTCTGGCATCTCAGGGTCTGCCCTACGGAAAAGACGGGCCATGTCTTCAGCGAACATAGCAACGCTCTCGTTCGGTTTCTGGACGCGAGATTCCAGGAGACGTTGCGCATTCTTCCTCCTGTCGACACTGGTAAAAGTGTCGAGCAGCTGGGTGCGGAAGTCGTCCCACGTAGCCAAGCTCCTCTCCCGGTTTATGTACCACGTCTGAGCATTGTCCTTGTGGTAGAAATAGACGTTCGAAAGCTTGTCGTCTGAGGTGGTCCATTGATTGTATTTCGCACAGCGTTCGAACTGGTCCAGCCAATCGTGGGCGTCTTCATAGGCTTCACCATGAAAACACTCAGGAATCATAGGATTCTGCAGTGTCAGGTGCGATGGAGCTGCAGTGGCCATGGTGCTTGAAGGACGATTGCTGGAACCTTCTGGCAAGGGATTGAGCTCGGGCGCCAGGCCTAGCCGACGGCGACTGAAACGGTGGACCGGTGTTTCGACGCGCGGTGGCGATTCCGGGCTCGATCGTCGGCTCCGCGAAGGCGTGCCAAGCATGAAGCTTACCCAGCACCTCCACCAGTGTAACGACGCGGGATCGACGATCAAAAGGAGAACGACCAACAAATACGCTTTATCAGTAGCTGAAATGACAACAACGTCTTCTTCGTCCTTGCACTGGGGCCAGTGTCCTCGCGCTGCTTCATTGTCGACGCTACTGGCACATACGCGCGGCAATATGCTAATGTGGTTCCTTCCCGACATGAAGCCTGTATAGGACCTTTTTGGAAAGCAGTTTCAAGCACCGGCATGGCTCAGAGGTTGAATACTGGGCTCCCACGCAGAGGGCCCAGGTTCGAACCTCGTTCCATCCTGAAATTTTTTTCTTATTTCGTTTTTTTTTTCTTATTTCGAGCGATACTGGTTACGGACATCGGCGGCGGCGGACAACTACGGCGCCAAAAACGGCCAGTGAAATGATCTCATAACAGCTTTCGCTGTAAAAGTGAATTTGTGTAGGCAGCTACCCAGTCCTGCTTTGCATGAAATCGATTCCCATAATGAGTGGGATCTGCTACAATTTTTTCATGCGTACATCCAAACGATGCATATAAACCCGCATCCCCAACTACAAATCGTGAAAAAGTACAACATTAAAACAAATCAGCGTAGTGCCGTGAAGGCATGTTTCTTAATTACCGCAGAGTAGTGCCGTGAAGTTAATTGGCGCACTTAAACGAGAACACAAAATGCAACAGTTATCTGAAAAGTATATCAAATTATCAGATAGATCGAACTAATTCCCGTTGTCTGCGAGGTCGGCACATGCGGGGTTTGCGTCCTATATATATCTATATATATATATATATATATATATAAAGAACTAACAGACAATAATATAATAATAAATAATAATAATAAATAATAATCTATATAAACTTAAAGAGAACTAACAGACAATAATGCCAAGGAAGGTATAGGGGATGTTATTTGTAACACTTGGGATATAAATGGGAAGAAAGTAAAGTGAACGAAAAGATAAGTTACCGCATATATACCAAGGTAAATGTAACGGGTAGCGCAGCTTCCATAGAACCCCATACGTTCAGAAAATGGCCGCGCATGAGCTGCTTATGGGGCTTAGCGCCATCTGTGTCAGACCGGGAACACTTCCGGCAGAACAAAAAAAATCAAGCGGGTGTGACGCAATATTTGCTGAAAACGTGACGTCATTTTGTTGGCACTAGCGCAAAATTTGACCTCAAAATAGTTTTCTAAAACCCCTGATCGCTTAGGACTCGCGCTAAGGCGAGCCGACAAGTCCTTGACCAGTGCACTTGATGCCAGCTAAACTAATATCGACTCATTACTTAACAGCGGTGTTTAAGTGTACGGCCTTTTTTGCGCCTTTGTTTTATCACGAAACCTTATTCTTGGAGCTTTTAATCTGCATTCGTGTCACCTTCCACGACGGTATTAAAGTAAGCAGCAGCGTACCACTCATGTTTGCAGCGTTGCATTTATATGCTTCGCACGTACGCAAGGGCCTTAAAGAGCGCATTGCGTACGTGCTTCATTCCCAGCGAGAAGAAATGACGCCTCGTTATGCTAAAATGGTGACATTTCAGTTTTATTGAATGGTCACAATAACACAATTTTATTACATCCTAAACATTGAGTAACAAGTGTCGTAATACGTACAAAAAGTGCGTGCACTATGTGGTACATAGTGCACTATGCGTGCACTATGTACCACATCGTTTCCGCGGGTACCGAGGAAAGCGTTCGGCGGTAAATGTCAGCCGCGTCGTCCCGTTGCCCGTTGAACACCGTAATCAACACGTTCACCGACGATGAAACACGCCGCGCAACTCAGCGCACAGCAAAAATGAAATTGTCACCACAATAATTCAGAGAATGCGAAACACGAGAACACGAAAAGGGGCGTGTCGTCGCAGACGAACTTTACGAGCGCGCCTTTCCCTGCACCGCAAGGGCTGTACTGAATAACAATGACGAGCGCCTCTCGTCAGGGGGCGCTAAGAAAAAGGTTTTTCGTAATAGTTAAACACTGTCATACAATCTTGGCACATTGCATCTATATAATATCGTTCGGGAAAAAATGTCATTTGTAAAACATAACGATTGCTTCGCCCTTGAATAAAACGTGCTTTTTCGCTATTAGTGTTTGTTCCCTCCAAACATCATCGCGCTTTAATCGCAGCACCCAGAACTCTCCTTGTTGGTGTTGTTGGCAAATAGGTTCTGAACCGCTTTTCGCCCGAAGCTTCGCGACCTATTTGGATCGACCTTGCATATACCCTATAGAGTGGACGAGGGGCCGACCGCCGCCGTAGCTCAGTGGTACACTCTAAGTGTAAGGGGTGTTATTGGTGATCGGGATGTTATCGAGTACTTGGACAGTATATCTGCCACACAACAGTAATGGCCATCTACATAGCGTACTTTCCTCGCGTTATTACCTCGGTCTCGGCACTCCCCGGTCCCGAAAGGCGCGCGCCTTATCAGCGTGACATAGCATTCTTGATAGGAAAGTTACGAGAGCCGGGTTTTCAGAAAGGAAACGCGAGCAAGCCGGATGACGATTATTGGTGTGTGGCAGAAATACTCCCCAAATACTCGATTTTTGCTTAGAGTGTAGAGCATCGGACGCGTTATTCGAAGGTTGCAGGATCGTTCCCTGACGGCGGCAAGTTGCGCTTTCGTCCACATTACTTTCCTCATAATAATATCCCAATTATTACCAATAATAGCGGGTACACGTATGAGCAAGCAATTCTTTTATGCCTAACCTATAAAAGAATTGCTTGCTCGTACACGAGCAATACGTCCCGAACGGCAGACGCAAAATCACGCAGAGCGGGAAAAAATTGTTCCCCTATACATTAACTTCCCCCATACCGCTGAAGTGTGTGCCTCCCTTTGTATTGCCAATAAATAATGATAATTGTTCTCCGATAATTTAAGTCGCAATAAGGCTGCCTGCCAGGGCGTAGGAGCGAAGCCCAGGCGATATCAGGCAGCGTTGTCAGTAAGTGAAGCGGGCGAACAAAGGATAAGTACATATATTCGCAGCGGGCGCCATTACCCTGTGTTATCTCAACACGAGTAATTAGCCAGATCGGTCTCTACGCTCTATGTCAACCGAAGAGTGAAGATACCAATGCAGTATCAAGAATGGTGAACAGCAATGCTCCTAAATGAATGTATCTTTAATATCTTCGGCGTTTGTGAAAGCCAAACCACACAAGGATATATATAGATAATCCCTTGGAGGAGAGAGAGATAGAAATCTTTTATTGATGCAGGCCTCAAGGATCGACGTAGCCTGCATTGGGTCGGTAATAAAATACGTATTGCGTATTTGAAGGCCACGTGATACTCTTCACGCGAACTCAAGTGACTCTGAAGAGAGCCGATGCTTTTGACATCATGTTGCTGACTATTTGTGCCATTTTTAACTTGAAAGGCCCTTAACTATATTTACTGCCCTCTTGCACTGCAGCGTGCTATTTGATATTGAAGTTATCAAGTAGCCGCCATCGCAAAAGATAGCTCCTTTATTCCCCGGCCAACGTGCACAGGGCGGAGGAGTATGAGTACAAGCTCCCAGTATAAAGTATTTTTTCTTGCCGTATAGCTTTTTATTTGCATCATGTACTTATTATACGTGTTAAAGCTGAAATGCACTAAAATCAAAAATAGAAAAGTTTTTTTACATTTTTAGGTCTTAACGTTTGGTCGATAGCAGATTTGTATTCCTTAAAAGAAGTAGTGGTGATCTACCGCCTGTTTCTACAAAGGCTCTACCAAGAAATGTTAAATTTAGGCTTTCCTACAAAAAAATGACCTTTCTGCAAAATTAACTGCCTTGCGCGGTGAACGTTCATAATTGCTAAAACGATGCTAAATGATACTAAATTAGCTGCCCCTTCACATACCTATATGTTAATACATCTACTTACACTATATATTGCTCACAACATGTCTCTATTTGGGATAGGAAACATAGCGCGGGGCGTACATTGAGGTATGCGCTCATTTTAAGATAGCCAAAAGTGCTGTTCTTAACAGTTAAGGTTGAAGGCTGTGCGTGTTGTTATAGTGAAATTCAAGTTAGACAACGCCAAAATTCGACGGACACACCGAAGACATTCACACACAGCAGAGCACTAATAACAATGGATTCATTGCCTTTTCCGCGGTACTACAGGAAGATAATCATAAAGGATTAGAGCGACAATACTTACACAAGCAATAAGATGCAATTTGACACAAGAAAATCACCGACCAGTGAAAACGAAGGCAGCCTTTGACGTGAGCATGTAAACATTTAGAAACATTTTTAGATATCTCGCAGTCTCAAAACCATGCAGCTGCATAAACCGCATTTTCTACTTTTTCATGGTTAACATCCTGACGCACCTGAACGAGGGCGTGCCTTGAATTATTATCTTCAGTTTTGATGAACTGGGATATTTCGCTGTGTCATTTAAAGATTGCGATGCAATAAAAGAAAATACGCACGAGCGCCATATGACAGTCCTTACCTCAACACAGGTAGGTAATGAATAATTTATGCGAGCGAATCATATATATGTGCGTTTCATCTCTGAAGGCACTTCGCAGTAAGTACGTAGGTCTTTCCTCAGCTTGTATGAGGCCTCTCTATATGAAACGAAATATAAAGTAGGGAGTTTAATGGTGAAGTAGTACCTATCAGCCAGAGAAGCAGCCTGATACTCCAAACCTCCGGCGAAATCAATTTTATTGCCTGTGTAGACACGTCAGGCCCGTAGCCAGGGGGGGGGGGCCCTCCGAAATTTTTATGGTACATGGTGTTTTACTGGAAATAAATAATGAAAATAAGCAGTTTTCTCAAAAAGCCAAGGCCCCCCCGAAAAAGTTCCTGGCTACGGGCCTGACACACGTCCATGTGCTTTCTTTTGAACGTTTTCTAATATTTACGACGTATGAAAGGCTTTCGGCTCCACGGTGTTGTCAGGGTCCATTTTGTAGGACCGTTTGTGTAATGTCAATATTATAATCGATTAGGCGACGCGCTACATCGGCCTTTACTATACCACTGACACTGAAGTCAGCTATAGTTCTTTGAGGCGATTGATACGAGTATCACGTGTTACCTGCTCGCATTCTTCTATCGTAGAAGATAGAACAATCTCCAGAAGACGTACGGCAGCGCAGTAGAGCCTTCTCAATTGCCCATGTGCAACTAATTACCTTGCGGCCAAAAATTACCTTGTTGGCTGACTTGAACTACACGAATGCAACTACAGGAGCGTCCGATAATGTTGTTGTGTGCAGGATAGCACGTCTCAATCTACTTTTGTATCACACCGGTTCATGTATACTATGTAACGCCGTAGACATCAGCGCGAAAAGCAGAGACAAAGAAACGACCAGACGTACACAGCGCAAACTAGAGACTGAGTTTTATTGAAAAACACACACACGTATGTACTCGTGTAAAGAGTCCGGTGTTTAAAACCTAAACAGCAAGATACAAGGCTTTATTCGGGGTTAGTGCTCACGAAATGTAATTCAGTCGCATCAGGCATGCAACATTTCCCGAGCGCTGACCACTGAATGAATCCGTGTATATTGCTGTTTAGGTTTTAACCACGCGACTCTTTGAACGAGTGAATGTGTGCGTGTTTTTCAATAGAACTAAGTTGATTCTTTGCGCAGTGTACGTGCGGTTCTTTCTTTCACTGTTTTTTGGTGCTGATTTCTATGATGATGCTTAACGAATTCGCTCAGGAAGGCACTCTTCTGTACTACGCAACTATTATGATATTATCAATCTGTCGGGGTGATACGAACGATTATACGATTCGCGGGCGAGCACTGCAACAAAGCGCGAACGGAAACGCCTGAGCAGTCGCGCCACTTTCCAATTCGTCGTAAGTTGACCCTTTTCTGCCCCTCTATTGGTGCATCGTTGTAGTTAGGAAAACATTTTCTCCGTGGCAAGAGAAGCCACTGATAAAGCTGTAGATTCCCCTGATAAAGATACTCTAGTAACACGTGATTCTGGGAAACAAAAGACAGACGACGTGTGGCCCAATTAGTTGTCAAATCTAAGTGTTCTCTGCAAACGGAAAGGCCGTATACGTCACTTCAGCTCAAGGTCTGGAAGCATGATGGTACATGGGAAACGCAATTAACGAAGAACACTCGATTACACTGATGTTAGCAGTGATAAAATCGCGCTATCGTCCCGCCGAAGATTTCATATATACCTATTCATCACACGATAATATGCAAGATTATGTCGGTATTAGCTTGTTTTTTTTTTGCGAGAGAGAGTGAAATCGTCGAGCTAGTGGGCGTTTTAAGGGCGAATCGTACGCATCTGCTTAATTGCACCTCCTTATCTTGGTATAAATCGATTATTCGCTGTTCTTGGAGATACGAGTCAAGTTGCGGTACACCGATATGGTGCGTTGCGTCAAAACTTAAGCGAAAAACTTTCCTGTCGGATATTCACTAGTTGCTACGAGGGAGCCATGGCACTGCTCAGTTTTCCCATGACTTGGATTGCCGTGGCTTTTATAGCATGTACACTTGTGTCGAAAGGTATGGTTACTTATAGTCTATGCACAACCCGTTTTTTATTTACATTTTTCTGAGGCTTCTGGTTTCAGGTGTGAAATGCACCCTTTTTTACATAAAAGGCATCCATAATTACGAGGGTAGCTTGTTTCCGTGAGCCTACAAAACGTCAGCCAAGGTCGAGAAGTGGGCTATCTAAATATTACAGAAGCTCGTTTTTTAAAAGGAGAGTTTATAAATTATAAAAGTTATTGGCATGCATCCTGAAATATTTCCACTGTTTGGAGCCATCGCCATAAAAGATAGAAACTAATTGTGGCAGAAAAAGTGAGCATGCAGCATACAGAAACAATTTTCTACACCAAGTATTTGGGATCCGCTTGCGCTTCCTAATTATAAAGTGGTTGTTCCGTATTCGACAGAATAAAATACAGTGGTGTGGCGCTTTCATTACGGATGCAGATGATTTATACTTTTTAATTCCTTGTGGTGCACGTATTAAAAGCATCAAGTAATGGATTTCTGATGATAATGATGATGCTGGTTCCGAAACGGCAGTTGAAAAGCCGCGGAATAATTTCTTTTCTTTTCTCTTTTCTTTCTTTTTTTTGCCATTGCTGTCCTCACATATTAAATCTACATTTATCGGTTGGGAAAATGCTATGCATGTGCAAAACACTGTGGTTCGTATTGGCTCCATTTCCGTTTTGATGACTCAAGTGGAAAAATCATCTGTAGTAATTCGCTTGCTTGATCACAAAGGTTTTCAGGAGTGTCGGGAATTATTTACGCATTTGTAAAAAGACATTGAACGGGCATCGCGGGTTGCTTAAGTTTTAAGTGTTCCATGAATGTGGAATGCGCCTAAAGGTCACGCCGAAGATTTCAAAACAGACTGAAGTTTCATTTCATCATTTAACATTGCAGCTACGACCAGAACACACTTGCTGGATGTGCAACTGTAAGCCAATCGCATGCTTCATAATAGGTCCGGCCATCAAACATTGTGAACTCCGAAATGGTGGTATCTTGCCTTAGGACCGGTTTGTTCAAATTATGACATCCAATAATGAGCTCTCGTGTGTCCGCCAAGTCGTTTGACTAAAATTGGCCAGATTCCGTGACCGCATTATCTGTGGAACTGCTGAATAAGTTATAAAAGGGTGATTATGGTGATATATTTGCAAGGCGCCGGAAGAACACATACAAAAGTGGAGATAACCACGGTCTTGTGACCTCTACTGTGTGTGCTCTCGTAGCGTCTTTAAAATGACAAGTCCGTACCACCTATATCGCGCACATTTGCTTTAGTTGATCACCGTTTATTAACCAGGAGCAAACAAGAAGCAAGGATGACGCACTACGAAAACACATCGCCGATACGATCTATGCAAGTCATGGTCCACAAGAACTGAGCACTAACGCTATGGCGTTAAACAGCTCGCGCCGTAGAAATTCCGGTGTCGTCGTCTGCGTCGTCGGCGTGGGTTTTCGGCGAAAATTAGGCGTTGCCCGTGAGCGAGAAATCGCGATGGGTGCAAACAATGAAAATCATGCGCCCGAGCCGGAAACAAACCTAGACCCTTCCGCTTTGCAGGCCAATGTTCTATACCACAGAGCCGTGGCGGTGCTTCAAACTGCGTCGGAAAGAATCCCTATACTGGTGTATTGTAGTGTGGGTTGCCCCGTTAACACATGTATTATTGCGTGACGTAAGGGTAGAATTGCACCACGCGTCACATCATATAAATTGCACTACGATTGGATGGCCTATTGTCCTACCCATTACAAAGCGCATCATTATCATCGCCAACAACAGCATCAAGAATGTGCCCTAATGCACGCCTACTCTACTTGCGGGAGGCATGCATTCTAGGACAGTTTCAGCTGGCCATTGTTACGTGCACAGATGTTCCTTGCCTCGCGGTACGGGTAGGCGTCCACTAAGTGAAGCCTGGCAAAACGAATGAGAAGAGAATGCGAACGAGACCGAATCGTGCTATCGCGTTGTACTCTAGAAGGCGAAGTTGAAGCGTGTTCACGTTCACGTTGTCACATGTATGGCCTTGGCGCTCTTGTGAGCTCTCCTGAAAAGTTGTAGCCAATCTGCCCAGTGCTCACATAAAGCAACACAACACGAGTCAAACACCACGTTTGTAAGATACAGAGCAAAGATAGTGTAAACGTTCATCTTAACTTGCGGCCAAATTCACGTTGACCAAACCACTATGTGTGTTAATACTGACCTATAGAGCGCTGATAATCACGAGGCAAGGAGAACTACTCACACGTAGTTAATCAACGTAGCCATCTATTTGAACCTTTATTACGTGACACTGAGGTTTTGTATACTCATAAACAAAACAAGTTCAATAGGCCTAACTAATGCCTTTCATATGTCAAAAGTGTACAAATATATGCGCAAGTGAACCATCGGTCAGGTTGACTGCTAAGTAACTCAATTTAGGGAACACCGTCTGAAAACACACACACACACACACACACACACACACACACACACACACACACACACACACATATATATATATATATATATATATATATATATATATATATATATATATATATATATATATATATATATATATATTGGTGAAAGTGTTTTTGTTTCTTTCTGTTAGTTCTTGCACAATCTCACTAGAGTCGATGCGGGCATATATGTAACTTGCTTTCTGCAAAAGACACGACCACTGAATATTGGGAGTCAGCATCTGCGCGTTTCTTTTATTAGTGCCTGCAGTTTCATGGGTAAGCGCTACACCAACACGCCCAAATTTCCGTTACTTTAAAATTTTCAACTCTTGTTTCCCACGCACGCGAATATCACTTACGCGAAAAAGCATGGACGGTGAAAGGAAACGTTCTCGAATACTATTTTTTTAATATCGTGTTGTATGCACATTGAAAAAATAAGTGGATATGAAGGCGAGTGAAATGGGGAACGTTTTCATTCATATTTCATCATTGTAGTATACACACGACGGCACTAAAATGTGCACATGAACCTGTCGTCTCTCTCTCTCTCTCTCTTGAAGATATATTCGAGGGCCACGTCTCGTAACCAGCTGCGTGCCTGTTCGTACTTTTTTTTTAATATTTGGTGATATTCCCTAGTAGCACCAAATGTTGACACAAGCCCCGCCACAGCGGTCTAGTGGTTATGGCGCTCGACTGCTGACCCGAAGGTCGCGGGATCGAATCCCGGCCGCGGCGGCTGCAATTTCGATGGAGGCGAAAATGTTTGAGGCCCATGTACTTACATTTATGTGCGCGTTAAAGAACCCCAGGTGGTCGAAATTTCCGGAGCCCTCCACTACGGCATCCCTCATAACCATATCGTGATTTTGGGACGTTAAACCCAGATACTATTACTATTAAATGCTGACAAAACGTTGTCGCCACATTAAGAAAGTTGCTTCAAGCAATCTTTAATGTGTCAACATTGCGTGCTACTAGCGATGTTTCAATACATTTAACCGCAATTTTTTTGTTGTTAGTCTTTCTAATTTCTAATCGCTCTTAGTTGCTGCAGATGACTTTTACGCTGTCATTGTATGCTTGCTATAAATACGCATGGTACGTGATGCACATATAGATGAAACGAACTTGCTATATCTTGCTTCTGCAGGTCTTATGATGGACAATATTTATTTCAATCTGCTAAGCAATTCAAGGATGAGTGTCAAGACACTGTGTATTATTACCGGGTGTTTCATCGAACACATTCAAAGATTCTTTAGAGTAGGCGCTTCGAGAAAAATAGAAAAGCTCTTCAGAACAAAACTGTTAGCAGCGGCGGACGGCAGCTAGTGGCCAGGTTGTGATAATTTGGCGGTTATTTAAGATTTACTGTTTATCTTTTTGTTAGCGATGTTTGGAACGTATCGTCAGCAGTGGTTTTGTAGCCACACTGAAGGCGACGTCGTTATCAGTTTTTAAAACAAATAACAATAATTTTGGGGGTTTTACGCGTCCCCAATGCACGATATGATCTTGAGAGACGCCGTCGCGAAGGGCTCCGGAAATTTCGAACACCTGGTTTTTTTTTTAGCGTGCACCTAAATCTATGTATACAGGCCCTATTCACTTTCGCCTGCACTGAAAATGCAACCACCGCGGCCGGGATTCTCCCGCGACCTTCGAGTCAGCAGTTAGGCGCCTTCGTTAAGGCCCCAGCTTTACCTTGGCCAGGCTGCAGGCCGCACACATGCACGGAACGAACTCAGCCGTCGGTAGCGCTCTTACGTGTCAGCAGTCAGTAGCGCGGTGGTAGTCGATTTTGTCATTTCATGGTTTATGCGTCATATAGCACTGATCACATCCATGTATCGTTCGTGCTCGGACGGCTCACACAACCACTGCATTCGTTCTCCACGTCATCGCATATTGTTAGCCTGTCATAGCTTCACGTGACTGTCTACATAGCCTGCATCAGCCGGACATGGTGTTCCGTACGCCTGGGCCGCCCTCGCGGACTTTTGAGACGCGCCGGCGTGGTGTTGCCGGCAAAGGAGTGCCGTTGTGGCTTTTGATTGTCGCAATGTTACAATTATATATTTCGAAGAACTGAAAGATCCCTTTCTCGATTTTACGATATTCCTGTTTTAACGAGATGCTTCGAGTGGTGTGATCACTTCCTTTACTCTGGTGTTGACTATGTTATAAAAAATATGTGTCTAGAATTTTCGAGAAGCAAAAGCAAAAAGTGACATCTGTACATCTATAGAACATCCACTGAGATTGGTCATCTGTGCGATGACACTCATTCATAAAAGGGGCCACCGGAAGGGGTGGTTGAAAACAGTGGCGCTACAATTAGTAGTGACTGAGACGCTTTACGCTCAATAATAAATCACGCGCTTCACCCAGAGGGATGAAATTAATCTTCTTATGATTCTACAGGCTTGCTCTACGGGTTCGATGTTCTCGTGCAAAATTGTAAATGCCGTTTTAGCGTCTCTTTAAGTGAGAAATCTCGAATTCGTCAGCTGTTTCCTTCATCTTGGGTATTTGTGAGACCTTGCCTGTGGTTATGCTACCAGTAGTTCGGAACTGCTAACACAGACATAAAGAATGCCAGTAAAGAGTCATGCTTAAAGATGGTACCTTTGCTCTCTTTTCAGCTCAACCAGTGGAGGAGTCAGGAGGTCGCAAGTGCAAGAGAGCCTTCTGGGTAGGTAAATAAAGAAAATGAAAACGCGTCTTGAAAATTCTCAAAAGCTATCTCCAGAGTGTCTAGCGGCTGGTTGGAACGTACTAATACAGCCGGCGTAGAGCTTTTTCCGTTCCGTTTTCTCCACGTATGGTAACCACATTTTGACGAAGGCATAATTATAATTGTTCGCAAAATATTTTAGCCGCCACCACCATCTTTCATGACTGAAAATGCCGTAAAGAAAATGTGTTCCTTTTTGGGCAAGTTGTGGTGAATAGCTGTCTGAATAAGTGATCTTGAGCATATTGTTCGAAACAAATATTTTTACAAGCCATACGGGTGTTACTAGCCCTTACGGTCATTCAATCTTGAGCGTACCAAGTGGCTTTTAACTTTCTCTAACGCTGGTGACAGAAATCCTGATGATTTACGTGATCTGAGGAAGTCAGTATTTGTGGGACATTTCGTGATAAACTGTTTGATGCATAATAATCCATACAATATTACTGCCTGAAGTCATTAGTGCAGAAAATAGTTTTTTTTTGTCAAAAAGACCTATATTTCAGGACGTTCACTGTTTTGTACTGTGTGTTTTAATTAACATAATTTTTGGCCTCGAGGAATTATCGCAAAACGCAGCATATTTTCCCGTTATTAGAAAAAAACATTTACTCTTTCGTGAGGGATATGTTCGCATGATAAGGTTGCCAGGTACATATGCTAAGAGATAAAAATGCTGCGGGAAGAAATAGAGCAGTAAAGCTTGGAGTGAACTGTGACACGTTTAACAAAATTAGCATTCGGACTCATACTGAGGCTTCCTTTTTCCAATGTAGCGTTCCAAGCAAAAATATTACCTACACATCAATGTGTGCTATATTCTTTGCAGATAATCTATACAGAAAGTTTTCAAACCAGTTTTCGTTTTAAGCGAGAAAGAAAGATTTCTTGAACTAAATAACCACAATTTTGCACGAAATATCTCTTCCCTGTACGGCTCTACAGTTCTTTCTTTTTTTTTTTCTTTAGCCGCGTAGGTGACCGGCTGTCGCACTTCAGTTGTCTGGACGGCGCCTATCCGGACTTCTGAAGCTCTGTGCAACTATTCGTTGTTCTGGATATAATATTAAGTAAAAGATAAATCAACAAATCATCAAATACTACTTGTTTTGTGCATCATTTTCCTGTCTGTGCTTTGCACGCATTACCCATAGATCATGTGTGTGCATAGATGAGTTGCACTGAGGTTGACCTCAGGGCCAGTTGGTTCAAAACGCTAAAAAATCGAACCGCTCTAAAGCACGAAGGAAAAAAGAAGTGACAAAGAGAATAACTGAGCGTGCTTTGGTTGTGTGTGCAGGGCGTACCATCATTGAGGACCACGTGCACTTATTTGTGCGCAGGATGGCCCTGGCGCTACGAAAACGAACCTGACGGGGTATATTGCGGCGTAAGTATTTAGGTTACAGTTCTCACGACTTGGCAAAGTAAATTATGTATGTATTTGCGTCAACGTGTACAAAATTTTTCTATCGCGAAATGTGAGTGCACTACAATAATGACTGCGTAACTAATGTGCATGATTTCAGGCCCTAGAGACGCCAAAAAAGGGACAAAGTTAGTCCATGTCCCGTACAATAATTTCGAAAAAAATTGACAATGCTTCCATTAAGCCGCGCAAGGCTTGAAACTGCGAAACTGGGCGATTCTGACGACTAATCTGGTTGCTTCTAGGTTTTTTCTAGGCCTTAGGCAGGTGATGCAGGTTGTTTCTAGGTTGCTTCTTGGTCGTTGCTTTAGCTAGGTGATAGTAGGTTGTTTTTACGTCGATTGTCAGCCCAGAGAAGTTGGAATTAAACCACAGACAGTCACATGTAGGCACGACACGGATGTCCGAGCTCCAGAGACCGAAACTAGCGCTGAAACAAAGTGCTCGCACCTCTCATAGATCTACGAACACGTTGTTCTTGGCGAGGCCTTCCATCGTTTCGTATCTTCTCGCAGCCGCCGTTGCATTTCCCGTTCCCTTGTATTCTCTCGTTGTACGCACTCGGCGTCTCCGGCTCGCCGCCGTCGCTTCGCAACAATTTGTTGGGCTAACTGTTGCCTTCTTTTTTTAGCCGAAGTTGTGTGTAGTGGGATTTACTCAATTTGTGTGGCACATACCCGTTTATGGTGGCAATATTTTTGTGATATGCCGCGCAGTACCACATAGGCGCTTGATGACGATAGTTTTCTTCTTCATTTTTAGTGGATCAGTGGTGAGTAGTGGAATTTACCGAATTTGCGTGGCACATACCCGTTTATGAGGATGATAGTTTCCTGATAAGACGCACGCACAAATTATGGCTAGCTTGAACAGCTTTGCTGTTAAAATCCCATTTCTTTACATTCTGGGCTGGTGCAAAGTTATAGCAGACGAGATATGTCAATCATGGCTCTCAATGTCGAAACACAGTTCTTGCAGGCAATATGCACGGTGCCATCCCTACTCATGGCATTTGCTACAGCCATGACAACCTGCTGCTGCTGAAACGAAACTCCATCTGCTTCATTTAGCTCACGCCCGCTTTTTCAAGGTAGCGTTCGTGTGAGGCATACAAAGCTTTCACCTGAATAATGTTAGGCTGGCTATCTAGCATTCGCTTTCTGTACATTCACTTCAAACGATATGCAGGATGTTTTTTGAGACAATATAGAGTGAGTGAGTGAAAATTTTATTGAACATATCCGGCGGTATTGAGCGGGGTGGGCCTACAAGTACGCCGGCGAAGGTGACGAACTTGAGTCCTGGGTCACAGGCGGCTTCCTCGGCGTGCCAGACTGTCATGTCTACCAGGTTTGTAGGCTTAAATAAAGCATTTAAAAAAAATTACGACAGTCACGCTCATGTTGCTTTCGCACACAAACAGTATGCCGAAGCGGAAGTATTATGCAGCAACTAAAAGGACATTGACGCGACCAATTAACACAAACTCGTTATTTAACTTTATTTCTTCACTTGAGGGCTGTCGTTTATATTAGAAGCTTGTGGTACGTGCCAATTTATGGCATACCCATTTTTTTTAGCTCTGAAAGAATGAGCCGGACAAAACGACGAATGACAAACGAGATAAGCGGCATATAAAACGACTGCACTGAAAACACCTTCCTTTTGACAGGTTCATTCTTTCAGCGTTGTGTAACCAACTGACCCGTACTTCAACGTTACTGCAACTTTTTTTTGTTTTTTTTTTAGAAGTCATGAATCTTTAGATATTAACCATCGAATTTTTGTGCGATGTAGAAACTGAATGCTACCGGCGTACAGGAAACACGGCCTCTCTATCACGAAAGCCCGGAGCTACACGTGACAAGGAAGTGACAAAACTGGAATGAAGGCGTGCTGAAGCAGAATTTGGTCATGAAACCATCTTGAGATACACAAGTAGACAGCTTATTGCTTGCGCGCGGTGTGTAGTGCTTATCTGTTTCTTTCTTAAACTATTAACAGGCGCGAAAATCTGTTTCGCCTGACTGCAGAAAGATGCGCCGCAGTAGCTTCCACTGAGTTTTATGCGTCACACACAAAGAAAAGGTTTATATTGCAGCTTTCTTGCGCCCAGCTCGAAGAAACAGATAAGCACTAAACATCACACGCAATGGTAAGGCGATCCGCTGGCGCAAGCGATATGATTTGTCGCTTTTCACGAAAAGAGAAGGCCATGACGCGCCTTCATTATAGTTGCGTCATCCTTGTCACGGGTATCTCTGGTCTGGCGTAACTGAGATGTGGTGTTTTGTGCGCGTCGGGCACATTCAGTTCCGACATAGCCCTTCAAATCGATGATGACTATCTCGAAGTACGTGCAAGTTTTGCGGTTTGTAATGCACTACAGCTTTATAATGTAAACAACTGTCGTCAGCTATTAAATACAAAGATAATTAGCATGGTCCTTGTAAACTGATCGTAACTGTGTGCATTCAGGTGCGGAAAACTGTCACCGCCTCCACGAAGAGTTCGTGTGCGAAAAAAAAAAACAGGAGCCTTACTGTCATCTGATTTTAGGTGCGAAGCTACTTAAGGCCGAGGCTTGTCCGTCAGGTTGGCGCCTGTGGTCACCGCACAGCACCGTGTAAAATCGAAACATCAGGTTTAACAAGACTAATATCAATCATAATTTGACAGAACAATATCAAACACCTGCAAGCACAAACCCTTTGTACTAGTCGGCGGCTTCAACATACACATTATGGACCTTAGGACGTAGCTTTGTCGTCGACTCTGACTATCTGCTGTCACGGTATATAGAAAACCGTTGCTATAGTCGAAACATATATGCGTTTATGTAAATAAAAAGGTTTATAATAGACGAACGTCAATCATAATTGTGACAGAACAATATAAACACCTACAAGCAAAAACCCTTTATACTAGTCGGCGACTTCAACGTAGACATTGTCGGCCTTCGGTCCTAAGCTTTGTCGTCGACTCTTTGTCACTTTATGCCACTTTATGCAACTTTATGTCACTCAGTTTACATTATTTGAGGCAACGCTCGGCCAACGTACGGTTACTCACCCATACGATACACACAGCTTCGTCCACTCCTCCTCATTCACTTCGCCGAGATGCGTGGATTTTTTTTATAAAAGAACTCTGTATAAAGGCGACAACGCTAAAGAGCTCGTTTCGCAGAAATTGCCGCGTCAGCGACAGCGGCCGCGCCGTTGCTTTTGAGCAAGAAATCTACGTTTTCCTTGAGCGAAAAGTCGAGAAAGGTGCAAATAAAAACCTCGATTCGCGTAATAATAGCACCTATGCCTTCTGCTTGACAAGTAGGTGTTCTACCACAGAGCCACACCCTTGTTTGCAACTGCTTCGGGAAAACCACTATATTGCCACATGCGTTTCTTATTATCACTTTTGCTGTATTCGGTTTTCGCCCACAAAGACTGTCAACAACGCTCAGCGCAAACCGTGCCTCATTGTTCGAGAAACTTCGGGATTATTGTAGATCGTTTTGTTAAGATTTCGCGCAAGACACGAACACTCGAGCTTATTCTAGAGTTTGCGCGACAACCAGCGATAACGCTGGAATATTCGACGGGACGTGTATAAGTGCCGACGCGCTTCACTGCTTGTCATTTCATCGACGGTCGACGCTCTGTTCGTCGCTATCAGTGTATTGCTGTAGTTTGACTCTCCGTTTCCCGGCCACAAGTTCGGCCACATAAAGAGTTTCATCTCGGACATGCTGACTGCTGCCTTTGTCGAAGTCACGACTACATGACAATATGAATGCCATGCGATGGGAGGAGTCTCTTTAAGGCATGCAATATTGCGTGGGAGAACCGTAGAATCGCATCAGCTGGCAAAACTTGTGAATTGCATAAGGAGTTTTGTGTTTTAAAAGCCCGCCCATTGATAGCACTCATATATAACTACTGCTTTGCGAATTTTCAAAAGGAAGAATTACAATATAGTGGGCACTTCAAAACTGTACTTGCAGTAGATATTGTAAGATATTTCAAAACGACCAATGTTACGCACACACACGTCCCGTTCCTTGCGGAACTGTTGAAGTGCCCACCGGCAACCGAAGCTAGGTTAGCGATTGAGAGGGCGATGCGTACGGGACCCGATTAGGCCATCGCGTTCTACTATTGAAGGCGAAGATCAAATGTCATCCAAGTTTTCTGTCTTGAAAGAAACACACTGTATTTAGTGAATAACAAGCCTGGATATGCGAAGCAAATGTCTGAAATAAAACAAGTAGTACTTATATTGCAGGCCTTACAATTGGTAATGAGATCATATCCACGTGTTCCACTATGCGACTGATCGACGTGGAAATTTAGGGCGTTCACTTTGTTCAAGAATGCTGCTTGTTACGTGGGCTGCCGTTTGTTGTTGTGTTCGCCTCCTCTCGTCCCTCATTTTTAAAGTGGAACTGCATCAGTGTACTACGTTTCTGGTTAGCCAGAGACGTACCAAGCACCAGGCAATAACGTCAGAAGCACATCGAGAAAGGTTCGTTCAATCTTTCGAGAAAGGTTTGTTGAATCTCTTCATCACAAAAAAATTTAGTGTGGTGAAGCAGATAGATATTATTGAGCAAATGTTTACGCGGTTCCCTGCACTACAGAATTTTTACAATCTAGTCAAGAAAAAAAACGCTTTTATCTATGCTCAGCCTGCCTTCACTCACTTTTTTCTTAACACATATTATTTTGACTTCACAAACTGAACTTTCTACACGTCGTAATTAATCGTTTACTCTTTACTTGCAGTTCATGGCATCCATCAGGAAAAGGAACGTCTGCCAAAATGGAGAATGTGTATCGGTTGACGATGTCACAGTAGCACCTAGTCACACTGAAGAAATGTCTGTGACAACTCGCCAAATCGAGCGACGGGTTTCGACGGCTCCACCATTGCTGCATAAACGTAACGTCACGTCAACCGTAGCTACCACGGAACATACAGCTAGTACAGCACACTACGCAACGCAGTATACAACCGCAGCTAATCCAATGAAGAATGTCACAACGGTAAGTACAACGCAGAAAGCAACATCGACAAGTGCGATAGAGTACGCAACAACTGCAACTGCAGCGAAGCAAAATGAAACAGCAAGCGCTGCAACAGAAGGCACAACAGAAAAACCCCTAATAATGGAGAATGCAACCTCTGAATATATGAGAACTTACACAGAGAATGCAAAACGAGAAAATACAACCAAGAGCAGAACAACTCAAAATACAATGAAGGATGTGCCAACCGAAAATACAACGAAGAAGGAAACAATGAAAATTATAACTGGAACTGCAAAAAAAGAAGATACAAAACAGAATTCAACTACAGAAGTTGCAATGCAGAACGCAACAAAGCAACGTACAACAGAATATGAACCAACGGAAAATACAAAAGACTACGCAACACCTAATCACATATTGGAAAATACAACAATGAAAAATACAATGGATTATGCAAGAATAGAACATTCTATGGAGACTGAAACAACGAGTAGTAAACTGGAGTACGGAACAGCCGAAATAACAAGGAGGAACACAATAACTGAAAATACAACGCAAGAACTGCCAACAGAAAACACTACGGAGAAAGAAACAATCAAAAGTATAACGGAAACTGCAACAGCAAATAATAAAAGAGAAAATTCAACAACAGAAAGTGCGAAAGATAATGAACCAACGGAATATACAACGGCGTACTCAAGAGCGGATGCGGCAGCGAAGAATGCAACAATGCAAAATGGAACGGGTTATACAAAAATAGAACATTCTATGGAGACTGAAACAACGAGTAGTACACTAGAGTTTGGAACAGCCGAAATAACAAGGAGGAACACAATAACCGAAAATACAACGCAAGAACTCCCAACAGAAAACACTACGGAGAAGGAAATAATCAAAATTATAACGGAAACTGCAACAGCAAATAATACAAGAGAGAATTCAACAACAGAAAGTGCGAAGGATAATGAACCAACGGAATATACAACGGCGTACTCAAGAGCGAATGCGGCAGCGAAGAATGCAACAATGCAAAATGGAACAGGTTATACAAAAATAGAACATTCTATGGAGACTGAAACAACGAGTAGTACACTAGAGTTTGGAACAGCCGAAATAACAAGGAGGAACACAATAACTGAAAATACAACGCAAGAACTGCCAATAGAAAACACTACCGAGAAGGAAACAATCAAAATTATAACGGAAACTGCAACAGCAAATGATATAAGAGAGAATTCAACAACGGAAAGTGCGAAGGATAATGAACCAACGGAATATACAACGGCGTACTCAAGAGCGGATGCGGCAGCGAAGAATGCAACAATGCAAAATGGAACGGGTTATACAAAAATAGAACATTCTATGGAGACTGAAACAACGAGTAGTACACTAGAGTTTGGAACAGCCGAAATAACAAGGAGGAACACAATAACCGAAAATACAACGCAAGAACTCCCAACAGAAAACACTACGGAGAAGGAAATAATCAAAATTATAACGGAAACTGCAACAGCAAATAATACAAGAGAGAATTCAACAACAGAAAGTGCGAAGGATAATGAACCAACGGAATATACAACGGCGTACTCAAGAGCGGATGCGGCAGCGAAGAATGCAACAATGCAAAATGGAACGGGTTATACAAAAATAGAACATTCAATGGAGACTGAAACAACGAGTACTACACTAGAGTTTGGAACAGCCGAAATAAGAAGGAGGAACACAATAACTGAAAATACAACGCAAGAACTGCCAATAGAAAACACTACCGAGAAGGAAACAATCAAAATTATAACGGAAACTGCAACAGCAAATGATATAAGAGAGAATTCAACAACGGAAAGTGCGAAGGATAATGAACCAACGGAATATACAACGGCGCACTCAAGAGCGGATGCGGCAGCGAAGAATGCAACAATGCAAAATGGAACGGGTTATGCAAGAATAGAAAGTGGGACAGATAATGAAACAGCGAGAAGTACAACGCAGTACGCAACAACCGAAAATGCAGCGGTGAATACAACAATTGAAAATGCATCGGACGATGCAACAACAGAAAATTCAGTGGTGTATACAATACAAGATGCGAAGCACAATGTAACAACGAAAAGTGCAGTGGGAAACGCAACAACTGAAAATACAGATCTGAATTCAACAAGTGAAAATACAACGGACGATGCAACAACAGAAAACACAACGGTGTACACAATAAGAGAAAATAGCAAAGACAATGTAACAACGAAAAGTGCAGTGGAGTATACAACAACAGTAGACAGAGCGGACAATTGTGCAAGTGAAAATGCAACGGGAAATGCCACAACAGAAAATACAACGAAGCATATCAAACTAGAAAATGCGACAGATAATTCCACAAGGAAAAGTAAAATAGAGTATGCGGCGACAGAACACGCTGCGCTTGATTCAACAAGTGAAAATGCAACAGAGAATGCATCAGAAAATACAACGGAGATGGAACTAACAAGCGAAAAGGCAGCCACAACTTCAAGAGGGCTCACTACTGAGCCTCGCACCACTGAACCACCGAGCACCCGGGAGGAGACAACGACGGTGAAGGGAGGAAGGACGACTGACTCTACCGAAGGCAACGCTGACAGCCAAACTACGAAGGTCGTCATCATGTCGAAAATTTACACCCACGTGCCCACTGAAGAAAGTCGAGTCAAATCGGAGACGTCAGCGCCTTCCCGTAATGCGCCAAGTGGATCGTACAGTCATCTTCTCAGTGGCCGCTTGCACAGTATGATCTTTCTGTGTCTTCCTCTGCTTTTCGCAAGCAGTATAAGCGTTTTATAGGTTTCGGCATCCAAGTTGTCAATAAATTGAAGAAAACGTTCATCATTGTTTCTGTGATAGGGTGTCACTGCAGGAAGACAAACTGGTGCGGAATACCTGTAAGAACATTTATTACTCATTAAAACTGTAGCAGCAACAAGAAAAAAAAACTCATCTCCTTCATTTAAAATCATTCATATTACGCAACATAAGTGTTCTCTCAGCATGGTGCATATGTTTGCTCAGTGTCTCGCAACAAAAATATGAAGATTGGTCCAGGAGTCTCAAGGCTCTGCGAATGATTATGAGTTTATAAAGTGCGGCGTTTGTTGCTGGCCCCTCCACCTTAAACTTACACGTTTTGTACCCTGAGAGCGCAGCTCTTACGCGCTTATAGGCGCAGTTCGGCTAATCGGCGTAACCGAGCTAACGAGCTATCAGCACGCGAGAGTAGGTAAGATAGTGAACGCAGAGCACGGGGAAGATGAAAGGGACCGACAACTGCGCAGAACATAAAATGATATGACTCCACTAATGGAAAGATTATCCGTCGCATTGACTCAAACTAACCCTTTTTTTTTCGTGACAGATGGATTTATATTTTCATTTCTTACTTGAAAGTCGTAAAAATGACCTATTGCGCCTCTGGCGGCAAAAACATGAACGATCCGATGAAACCCGGCCACGTGACCGTGGATTGCTCTACGCGGTCGACGATTTTTTTGTTAGTATTGAAATATTGCTCGTTTCATTATATTAAAAGGTATTGCTCCATAAAAATGTACATATAGGCCTGCGTTAGTAGTATGCATTAAAGTGGCACTGCCTTCACGTGACGTAATGATCCCATGCTCGTCAGCGCATCTTGAGCAACTTTTCAGCGTGCTCATGCAACCGTGCACGCGGTTTCTAGGTGGCTAAGATTTTGGAGCGACATAGTTTTGCTACCTACACTTGGTCTAAGAAATGACGCGCGCTGCTACTCGGCGCGGCCTCGCATACGCGTAGTGATGTTTTCGATGACTTGGCTTGGCTCGTGCATCGAGAGAGTAACGACGCCGGGACAAACCACCCATGACACAGGCGCAGGCAACCTTGGACGCATGCGCACACAACACGGTACAGATACAGGGAAGGTGTATAATGGCACATCATCTCATTGTAACAGCTTGTTATTTTCAAAAATAGTTGAAAAGCTATAAATAAAGGTGGTGAAGCCTGTTCAGAAAAAGTTTTGTGAGTCCAAGTAAGTCCGGTTGAGGAATATTTTGGTGAGTCTGAGTCCGAGTGAGCCATCAGAGCAAAATATTTTCCTGAGTGAGTTTTAGTGAGCTCCGGTTTTTTACCAACCTGTGGCAGCTCATAACCGGCAAGGAGCCATTGGCTACATCTCATGAGCTCAGCCAGAATTTCTGCGAGGAAAATTTGTGCTTCGGCTTAGGGTTGCGATTTTGTAGAGGATCAGAACGCGCAAACTTAGACGCTAGCCCACGCGCGCTTCCTGGCTTACGCTTAGCTTCCGAAAGCTGGTGCACATGTTGCCCATCCCCATATCACCCCCTTCTCCGACCAAAATTAGGTTTACCCACTCCCACTTTCATGTTGGTCAATCCCTAGTCCATGCGTTTTCCATGGAGCCGTATGAAGTCCCTTCGAAAAGGTGTCACGCATCGTGTGACAGACACCATTTTTCTGGCAAAATTGCTTAAGTGCTCGCGAATCTACGTTGCGCATTAAAGATTGGCTCACCCTTCTATGCACCTGCAAGTTGTTCCATTCACTTCTTTGTCTTTAACTGCGATTTCAAGCTCATGCGGGTACTTGTTTACTCCCGATGTTTAGATAACAAGCTTATTGAAGGTTACTATATCATCTTTCTCCCTCTCCATCTTGCACGTCTCCGTACGTTTCGTCTCGTGCGTCGCTTCTCCCTGCAACAGCAGTCGGAAAGGCATGAAGCTTTTGTCTTGAACGGGTTAAGGCAAGATACTGGCAAGTTCACTGCAGTGATTAATGAAATTAATGCACTTCGTATAGCATTAATTTCTTGCTATCGCATTCATTGCTTCGCCCTTGCGGCGAAACTGTGACTTTTTTCCCTCCTCCTAACCCTCATATTAGTCCTCAACTCCAATTCCCTTTCCCACCTACTTGCTATACCATACTACACATGGCTGTGTAGTGCTGTACACTCTCCCCTTCGGTCTTCCTCAACCTCACATCAC
>NC_051179.1:156578680-156582927 GCF_013339695.2 Rhipicephalus sanguineus
TAGACGATTTAAGGCCGTGCCGGTCCGTGGAAAGAGGAGAAGGAGGAACGAGAAGGAGGAACGAGAAGGAGAACGACTCGAACGGATTCGAACCAGCCGACGTGGTCGGGCTGGCAGTCATGTTGCCTGGTAGCAAAAATATGTAAATAGTTGTACATAAAATCTTTTCCTTCTTCACCTTGCCATTACTGACTACTCCGAGCACGATAGCGATGGGCCACGCAACCTCATTCCTAACAGTGGTGGCAGCGGTGGGATGCAACGACCTCGGATCCTACGCCGCGCACCCGAAGGGCCCTACCTCATTCCTAACAGTACATACTGCTTTTTGAACGAAGAAACAGCGCTAGAACAAGGACGAAGACGAGAGGAGACAAACACGGCGCAATTTAAAGGGACACTGAAGAGCAAAACGATTTTTCTCGCATTAGTAGAGTAGTCTTCCACGACACCAAAAACACCACGCTTGCTGCGAGAAGACGAATAATAAGAGAGAAAACGAGCAAAAATAAAATACAGGTGGCGACGCCACCTTGGAATTCCCGCACCATTTGCCGTGACGTCACATATTTTTGACGGCGCCTGCTTGGGCCTACGTAGTTCCTAATCGGTTGAATCGAAGTACATTGTCCTCTGAGGGGGCCAGAGACTTGACATAACGAGTTTGTGGAAATTTCGTCGAGCCAGTGGCGCCAAAATACGTTAAATGCTCTTTGAAACCTTTTACATCACGAATTACAAAGTTCGGCGCGAAATTTAAAACTGAAACTTTGAACTTGGTTTTCTCCTCTAATAATAAACCTATGGTGGTGAAATAAGCTACGCAAGAGTTCTGCGAGCACACTTTATCAATCTAAACCGATTCATTGTTTCTCTTTAGTGTCCCTTTAAATAAGAATTGTAGAACGACAGCATGAATGTACTACAAAGATGTGTGCTGCTAAATAATCAGCACAAATACTAAAACAGCATGAATTCCCAAGCAGGTCTGCTTTGTGAACGCTGCAGCACAAAAAAAGAAGAGTGCAGCAATCAATGAGGCGAAATAGCACCTTACATGTGAAGAATAGGTTTTAATCAGGATTCTTTTTTTTTTGTGACACCATTCCCCTATATTGTGGTTTACTCTCTAGGTTAATACTTTTTCATTTAATGAATATCAATTGCAACATAAACAATTCAATTAAAACCAATTATTTTCATTGTTATCCTAACATTTCCTTACGGCGCATGGTGTAGCAAAGCCGGCAGTTTTTCTTGTGCTTCGGGTTTCAAATTGTTTTTTTAAAATTTCTGTCCATGTAAAGAGCCTTGTCAGTGCTACAGACCCAGCAGTTGTGATTTTTTAGAAATGTCCATAGGTTAAGATTATATCCCTTTCGGTAGTTTCAGCAAGACGTCCTGGCGGACTAGTTGCTTGACAGCTTTTAGACGTTATTAAACTTCGCGAAAAGACTAAGGCACAAGTACGAAACATACAGAACACCACGAGCGCAGTGGTGCGCTCGTGGTTTTCTGTATGTTCCGTACGTGTGTCTCGTCTGTTCGCGCCCTTTATTAGCGCGTAAAAGGTAGTTTCAGCACGGAACATTTTTTGTAGACGAACATAAGTACTACCTCTTCCTGCATTTCCCATATCACGGCACGCAAAGACGCAGGCCTAAATAAACTGTAATGATATTTGACTGCCGACATATAAGTTTATATGAACCATTTTTCCTGAGGCAAAGAAGAGCTTTGCGGCAGTTGTATTTAAAATTAATACCTTTTTCTTGAAGACAACTCTATTGCTGGCCTTTAAAAATACATTACGTCCTCACTTTATTTTAACGTCTCTCTGTGTACGTGTGTGGCTGTTGAATATGTAATGTTGATGTTTATGTTATCTCTGCCTATGAAGATACATCTACATGCTGTGTGTGCAAGCCGACTGCAGTGACCTTCTTGCTGTGTGATATTATTATTTATATTTTTGAGGCTTCAATGTCTCGGTGTTACTTGCAATGCTGTTATACACAATATTAATGATCACTAACAGACAATAAAAGTATAGGGGATGTTTTTAGTAGTAAGTGTAAGGTAAATGTGAAGAAAGAAAAGTGAACGAAAAGATAGCTTGCCGCGGGCAGGGACCGAACCTGCGACCTTCGAATAACGCGTCCGATGCTCTACCAACTGAGCTACCGCGGCGGCCATCCCTCTGTCCATAGGGTATATATGTTCATTTAAACGTGGGAGCGTCAGTCAGCGCCGCCAGTAGCCATGACGGCGAGTGTGGAACACTCTTTTTCCGCCTGTTGGCGTCACGTAGCACGTGAACTTAGTACGAGCTGGCAGCTGACGAATAATCCCTCGCATACTACCTAAAGCATCAAGTCTGCCAGAACGAGACCCTCGCTATGAATGAAGGAAAGAAGTGTTAATTTTAAGGGCTCGTTTTCTTTGTTATACACAATATTAATAAGCACTAACAGACAAATTCCTTGCAATGCTGTTGTATCACGTCATTGTGAACATCCAGCTCTTACAGTAAGAAGGTTCTTTGAGATGCAAAACTGAACCATGCACGCTGTATGTTCCCTATTCAAAATGCTGAAGAGCAGCCACCGCTTTATTAGGGCTCGAAAATATATTTATTTTATATCACTGAAGAAATTCAGGAGTCCTACCCTGATCGGGGAGATGGGGTCCAGCGAAGTTTGGCGTGGGTGTGCCTGACGTACTGCTTTTCTTTCTTTCTTTCTTTCTTTCTTTCTTTCTTCTTTCTTTCTTTCTTTCTTTCTTTTCCTTTCTTTCTTTCGTTTTCTTTCTTCCTTTCTTTCTTCCTTTCTTTCTTTCCATTTCTTTCTTTCGTTTTCTTTCTTTCTTTGTTTCTTCCTTGCTTTCTTCCTTTCTTTCTTTCTTTCCTTCTTTCTTTCCTTCCTTCTTGCTTTCTTTCTTTTTTTTCATTTTCTTTCTTCTTCTCTTTCTTTTTCTTTCTTTCTTTCTTTCTTCCTTTCTTTCTTTCCATTTCTTTCTTCGTTTTCTTTTTTCTTTGTTTTCTTTCTTTGCTTCTTCCTTGCTTTCTTCCTTTCTTTCTTTTCTTTCCTTCTTTCTTTCCTTCCTTCTTGCTTTCTTTTTTTTTTCGTTTTCTTTCTTCTTCTCTTTCTTTTCCTTTCTTTCTTTCTTTCTTCCTTTCTTTCTTTCCATTTCTTTCTTTCGTTTTCTTTCTTTCTTTGTTTCTTTCTTTGCTTCTTCCTTGCTTTCTTCCTTTCTTTCTTTTCTTTCCTTCTTTCTTTCCTTCCTTCTTGCTTTCTTTCTTTTTTTCGTTTTCTTTGTTCTTCTCTTTCTTTTTCTTTCTTTCTTTCTTTCTTCCTTTCTTTCTTTCCATTTCTTTCTTTCGTTTTCTTTCTTTCTTTGTTTCTTTCTTTGCTTCTTCCTTGCTTTCTTCTTTCTTTTCTTTCCTTCTTTCTTTCCTTCCTTCTTGCTTTCTTTTTTTTTTCATTTTCTTTCTTCTTCTCTTTCTTTTTCTTTCTTTCTTTCTTTCTTCCTTTCTTTCTTTCCATTTCTTTCTTTCGTTTTCTTTCTTTCTTTGTTTCTTTCTTTGCTTCTTCTTTGCTTTCTTCCTTTCTTTCTTTTCTTTCCTTCTTTCTTTCCTTCCTTCTTGCTTTCTTTTTCTTTTTCGTTTTCTTTCTTCTTCTCTTTCTTTTTCTTTCCTTTCTTTCTTTCTTCCTTTCTTTCTTCCATTTCTTTCTTTCGTTTTCTTTCTTTCTTTGTTTCTTTCTTTGCTTCCTTCCTTGCTTTCTTCCTTTCTTTCTTTTCTTTCCTTCTTTCTTTCCTTCCTCTTGCTTTCTTTCTTTTTTTTTTTTCGTTTTCCTTTTTCTTCTCTTTCTTTTTCTTTCTTTCTTTCTTTCTTTTCCTTTCTTTCTTTCCATTTCTTTCTTCGTTTTCTTTCTTTCTTGTTTTCTTTCTTTGCTTCTTCCTTGCTTTTCTTCCTTTCTTTCTTTTCTTCCTTCTTTCTTTTCCTTCCTTCTTGCTTTCTTTCTTTTTTTCGTTTTCTTTGTTCTTCTCTTTCTTTTTCTTTTCTTTCTTTCTTTCCTTTCTTTTTCTTCCTTTCCTTTCTTTCTTTTCTTTCTTTTCGTTTCCTTTCTTCTTTTGTTTTTCTTTTCTTTGCTTCTTCCTCCTTTCCTTTCTTTCTCTTCCTTCTTTCTTTCCTCCCTTTCTTCTTCTTTTCCTTCTTTCTTTCCTTCCTTCTTCTTTCTTTCTTT